>NC_136507.1:5309886-5569886 GCF_053919585.1 Euprymna scolopes | reverse complement strand
CCGGCATTTTAAAAACATTTTGTAAACGCTGTTTTTTATTAAAAAAATAATAATATTTCTATTATTTTTTAAACAACTTTAATAGTTTATTTTGAAAGTATATTCCATATAGAAAATAAACAACTCACTTTAAAAAGAGAAATTACGAGTTTTTTTATATTTTATTCGCAGTTTTCTGTTAGGGGGTGTCAAAAATTCCTCCAAATTTCTGATACATCTAGAGTTTCTATTCTTTTTGTCTTTCTTTTTTCTTTTCAATATTTTAAGCAGATTTGTCACTCAGCTAGCAGATTTGGTGCTTCTACACTTTATTGCCGAAATTGGAGACGCCATTTTTTTTCACGCACTTGCTATCCAAATCTAGGGGAGACATCATTATATGGCCGAACGATTGCTTCCGGAAAGGGAAAGAATAAATTTACCAAAATTTACATCTATTACTTCCGGAAACGATAAATTAAACTAAATAAATTTACCAAAATTAACATTTATTACTCCCTTAAACTAAAATTATCATTTATTACTTCCAGAAACTTGGTAAACCGATATTACTGGAGAAAATGAATCTTGACAATTCAAAAAAATATTTAAAATTATTTATTTGTTCGAAAAGAAAACAAAAAAAAAACACACACACACACACACAAACGAAAAAAATAAACAAACAAACAAATAAAAAAAAACTAATAAATGTTTTGGTTTTGTTTTGGTTTTCAAATGGTGCTCGACCAGGTTAAACTATTATGAATATGTCATTTCATTTCTGTTTTTAATAAAAAAAAAAAAAAATGTTCCAGGAAAAACTTTCCCGTTCTCATCAATTAAATCGAAACATTTCCAATTAAACAATTACGGATATATGTTCTCTTTCATTTTCTTTATTTACTTTTAAAGCAACATTGGACTTTTCGAAAATAGTTTTTTGCTTTTTGTTTTTGTTCGAACAAATAAATAATTTTAAACATTTTTTTGAATTGTCAAGATTCATTTTCTCCAGTAATATCGGTTCACCAAGTTTCTGGAAGTAATAAATGATAATTTTAGTTTAATTTAACGTTTCCGGAAGTAATAAATGTTGATTTTGGTAAATTTATTCTTTCCCTTTCCGGAAGCAATCGTTCGGCGGCGGCTCGGGGGACAAGCTTTTGACTTTGTTTAGTTCTGGAGTGACAAGGATGACCAACGACCCCCAAAAATCCCCCCTTTTGAGTTGGCCATGTGCCTAAGTTTTTTGTTCATCGTTGATTTTGACTGTATTTTTTAACATGAATAAAAGATTTAATATCTCAAAGTGTAGTATCTGTTCCGACAGATGCTGCAAGCAAAGACCATATGTGGGGGTAACCCCACATATCCGACCTTGGTCAATGTAGGGGCAGCCCTTCATACCAACAGTTACTATCCAGCTCCCATTTCCCACCTCTCGGGAGCTGGTCCCCCCTCCCTCTCTCTCCACATTAAAAAACGGCCTTGTGCCTAATTTGCTCAGTGTGGAAGCAAATAAATCCACTCCCCTACATGTGGATAGTAAGTGCGTGAAAAAAAAAAAAAAAATGGCGTCTCCAATTTCGGCAATAAAGTATAGAAACAGTGAAGCAGCACCCCAGATTTTTATAGGTCGCTATTTTTGCCATAAATTGTTAGGTGAAAGTTTGTTTGTTTGTTTGTTTTTTTCAGGAAAACTTGCACTTTTTTTTTTAAGAAAGTTGGTAGTAATCGTTTCTTTTGGAAAACAGAATTTGGTACTCCTTGGGCGTTGAGTTCCATGGCGACCAGCATAAAAAAAACAGGCATCGCCCCCTTTCTGATGTAACACTTTTTTTTATTTACTGACGTTGTTGTAGTAACTAAACGATTATTTGTCACATTATTTATTTTGAAAAAAAGTTTTACTCTTTATGAATATTAAAAGAAAAATTACTAAACATTTATTAATAATGCCTCACTTTTATAGACATTTGTTTTTAAATTTCTTTTTAAATGATGACTTTTATCGACTTTTTTTTTAAATAGCATTTGCGGATGGGTAAGCTGACATTTGTTTTTTTAATTTCTTTTTAAATGACTTTTTATCGACTTTTATTTCAATAGCATCTGCGGAAAACGAAAAATATAACTAAGCCATTTACTGACAATTTCTCGGTATCTTGACTTTGATAAAATTTATTTGTTAAAAATATTTGTAAAAGTGAGAATTATCAGTAAATGGTTTAGTTTTTTTGTTTCGTTTTTTACCCATGCGAAAATGCTATTAAAAATTAGAACCTCTATCCAGCTATGGCTGATAGAACAAGAACATGCTACCCCCATGAAGTAAATAAAGGGTTCCATTCGAAATTCTACTCAAATTCCTCAAGTTCAACATTGCAGAGTTTAACAAGCTACACCTGAAGAGTGTCGGAGGTTACATCAACAAAAATATAGTGACAAATGATGCTCAAGATGAGAACAGTAGTCTGAAGAATCCAAATAATATGAATAACCAATCCTCATCTCAAAAATTCAGAAACCTAATATTAAAAGATGCATTTTTTCTTTCTCAAAACAATGCGGAAGCTTCGATTGATCCAAACAAAGCTATATAAAGACTCAACATGGAACGATTTCATTTTGCTAAATGAAAAAAATAACATTGATTACTAATAGAGATTTTGTATATGTCTTTTAATGATGAATTTAGTTTGCTATTTCAGATTAACGTACTCTCTTTCTTCTGAACAATGCAATGGTCAAAATATTGTGAACAGCAAAGATGACTATGATACAAAACATGGAAATTGCATAAATATTTTATAGCGTATTTGTTACAGTTTGAAAGCATAAGTTATTCATTTATTATTTATTAAACTGTATTTTATAAAGATTTCAAAGGTTTTAGCGAAGCAATTGCAAAACTCATTAAAAAAGAAATCATCTTACAGAAATCCTGTCTTCCATTTAAAGTTACTTAATTCCATTTAAGTGTGGGTTAGACTTTCATTGAATAAAAGAAAATGTCAATGGAACGGTTTGGCCAAGATGGATACCAGTTAGTGGAATGAGCAAAATACAAAGTATCTAAAGCTCTATGGAATTCTGATTAATAGAAATGGATTCAATAAAAGGTTCAATTCGAAATTTTTGAATGACAAAAAACACCTGAAGGCTGGAAAGTACAAGAGCTGAAAAAAATGAAAACTAGAAGAAAACTTTTTAAAAAATTAAACTATGGCATAAAAAGTGAAAAATTAGAAAGAAAAAAAACTTTTTTTTCTAATTTTTCACTTGTCATAGTTTAACTAAACAAAACACAACTTTCTTCTTTTACTCATAATAACTATTTCTGAAAAATTGACTTGTAATGATCAATGGAAATTATGGTGAAAATTCTGTCCTCAGAATGAAATGAAATGAAAATAAGAAACATTTTGACCTGTGACTCAGATGATAGACATTTTCATCAATTCTCAAAAAAAATTATTAGTATCAACTAGCAGAGGAAAGCCAAGGAAAACATGGGGAAAATTCAGATGCTTAAATCGATTAAAACAAAACTGGTCATGTTAGCTACATTGGCAGTACTGAATGGTTTCATTTTATTAAAATCAATAAAAAGATGATAATAATACCCTTTTATTAGCATAATTTTCAATAGTTATGACTGTTAAACTACCTCATTATGCACAAGATAATCACATTGACACATTGTTTATTGTTAGATCACCAAAGTTAAGCAATGTCGAACCTGGTCAGCGCTAGATGGGTGACCATTTGAGAACTGTATGTAGGAAAAGAACAATACTTCCCTGCAAAAACTAATGTCGTCTTCTTTAATGAGGATATACATGTGACTGGGGATTGCTTGTGAATTTAATATTACCTAAATAGTTCCTCCTTAGAAGGAAGCCAGCTCAATCCACCCCAGATGAATGCCACACCAGGTACCAAGTAAACTACTTCATTATGCATAAAACTCAATGTTTCTCCATTTTTCAAGAATCTTTTGTTCATATACAAAAGTCTATTTCACAATTGTCAATTACGCAAGATCAAGTTTTTCATCTGACAGATATTGAATTTACTCATGGCTATTTTGATCAAATCATATCAGTTTAATGTCCATTTGGCATGTTAACACATGCTGGATAGCTTTTAGAAATTAACTTTCAAACTAACCTTTCTCAAATTCATGCTTATCATTCCCTCCCATTTTTTCTTGGTCTTCGCCTACCAACTAACTCTGCTAGTCTAATCTTTTTTAATGAAAATTGCCTAAAACAAGGCATGAAGCCACTTGATGTAAGAAGCTAAAAAAAAAAATACCACTTCAAGGTATAAAACAAACCAATCATAATTGTTAGATGACCCAGAAAACAATTCTTCCTCCTTTGTCAGAAACATCAATCATAGAATATGAGAACTAAAGAACAAAAGAAGCAAGAATTACAGGGTTACACCAGAATAAACCTAATTGTTCTACAATCATTGACATAGGCATATACATCTACAAGCATCCTTTTTTTTAATGCGACCAAACTAACAAAGTTTTCTGTTCTGCACATATCTCCCTATACTCACTTTTATCTTTTTCTAAGGTCATAAAATGTAAGCCAATCTTTACAATTCACATTACGCATCCATCATTTCCATCCCTGCAATACCTATCCTCCACCTTCAACAGCATGAAAAAATATGCATGCACAATCATATTTTAAACGTAATATTTAAAAATATTTTTCTTACATTTTTTTCTTTCCATTTTCACTTTTCTCACAGGCTTTCTTTAACATTGATCAGTAGAATGCGAAGTAAATTCAGATCTCTTATCTGAAAGTCCCCAAACTAATCAATTTATATTCATTTATGTATATTATTCGGATTTATGTAAAGAGAAGAATTTCTTGCATAGGAGCTGCTGGGGTAATGCATAATCATTTAATTATTGTTTTTATCTTTTATACAACCTGGTAAATGCATTCCACATGATATGTCTTAATTCAATGTTTATTTGGTTTAGTTTGTCTTTAAGACATTTTTGAATCATTTAATATGAAAACAACATTTATTATAAATGATTCATTAAATATGTTATTCTAGAACAGAAAACTTTGTTGGTTTGGTCACATTGAAAGAATTAATGAGAATGAATGAGAATGCTTGGGTTGTAAATGTAGAACAGTTTAGGTAGCAGAGTCAATTGGCAGAGGAAGGCCATGGAAAACATATGCCAACCTGCTCCCAGCCACGTCCTCCCATGTCTCAAGGAAGTGATAATGATATATTAGAGAGACAGATGGATAAATAAAACCTGGTCAGAGATAAATTAGTTTGAAAATCAATTTTTAAAAGCTATCCAACACATGCCATTATGTAAAGCAGACGTTTCTCCATGGATTCAATGATTTATAATCACTTTCATTGGTTGTGCTGCACTTTCACATTGTCGACATTTTCAACCCCAAAAAGGGAAACATATCCATTATTCGAAGGAACAAAAATAGAATTTCATAATTAATAGGATATGAAAAGAATTTCATTCTGTTCTACATGTACCTAGCACCAGGTAAAATTTCCATAAAATAGCTTCTTTCCAAGAGCTTTTCATCTATGGAATACATTATCATGGGACTGTAAGAAATCCTCTTTTAATCCAAGGTTAGCAAATACTTGTCATAAGCCATCTTAAGCAAATTTTGTTAATTCCATTCATCAGTTTCAATCCTCTCATAATATTCATCATTAAACTGACAATCCATCTTTCACATTAATCCTTATCCTCAAGTAGCTATTGGCCTTGGTAATTAGTAAGCATGCTTATAATAAAAAAAACATTGCATATCTCAGTTTAAATGAAAAGTAAATATTTCTCTTTCCATCTGTGATAATACTGCATTAAAATATTTGTCAGTTGACATAGGTTTCTGTATTGAAAGCTAAGCATTGATAGTTAGAGAGAGAGAGAGAGAGAGAGGATGGGTTAAATGATGGTGACAGTGCTGATTGGCTGAGCAGAATTAAGTGTTGAGAAAGAGGACATATTTGAAAGTCAGTTGGTGTTCAATATAGAGTACAAAAACATCAGACATACTTTTGTTTCCAACACAAAAAGGAAATATTACTAAAAAAAAAAAAAAAAACGGTATGTAAATAAATACCCGGCCAAAGAAATTGGTTTACAGAATCAAACAAATGTTGAATTTCAAAATTTTGCCAACGAGGAATGATCATTTGTATTACTGTTCTCCTTTTGGATGTTGTTCTTATAACGTCTCGAACGTTGTAACCTATGACCTTTTTGGGGAAATCTTGTCAACTCTGGATTATTATTTTGAACTCTGGCATCTGTATGGAATTTCAAATGGAATCATTTAATTGATGAGGATTGATTGTTCTTTTTCCGTCAGTCTTAATTGGATAGAATAAATCCATAATTATAATTCTTAGTATCATTCATACTGAAGACTGAACATTCACTCTCCAGAATACTGCCATTAATTATGACTTAGCACTCTATTAGTTATGCCACATGTGGAGAAAGTTTGATATGATACACCTAAAAATGATCAGAATAATTAGTGGACAAAATGTGTTCAGAAAATATTATATTCTTGATTAAATCCTTTATCTATAGAAGAGTCAGATTCCATCCAAGTTGGAGTATTGTCACCACGTCTGAGGAGGAGCCACTCAGCACTCATTCTTGCCTTGACAGAGTACAAAATTGATTTTGCAATCTAGTCAGAGATGATTTATTCTGCAGCCTCCTTATCACGGAAAAGAAATGTTGTTTGTCTTTCCTTTCTCTATCAGTATTTCCATAGTAGGTGCTCGATTGAGTTTCAATCTTTGTCCTCCCCTCTCCAAACACCTAAGCATGAACTCATTTTTCTATCAAAACTGCAAAGAACCTTATTTTTTTCCTGTATACTTAAAACCCAATGAAACTTTCATGGACTGTTTCTTTTCAAGAACTTATCACCTGTGGAACACGTTACGGTGACAATATTTCTCTACTGACTCCAACAAGTTCATTTTCAAGTCCAATGTCACCAAATATTTTTTATGTTGTACTATAAATCAATTATCATCTCAATCCATTTATAGTACTGTTCCATCCTCCAATTGAAAATTTCACTAAATCTTATCCTTGAGTGGCTTTTGATTTTAGTAAGTATTGAACCACTAGAGTAAAAAGAATATTTGAAAAACAGCCATAATAATAAAAAAAAAAATAATTGTCAAAATCATGCAAACAAATTAAAGCTATGAATATTCAGCATGTCCACAATTCTCTCAAACCAGTTTCCAGCTATGAGGAATCAGATTAAACATGTAGACAGTTCACCGTGCTGAAAATAAGTAAAATCACTGAAGAGACTATGAGAAAAGGAACAAGACATTACTTGAATATGTTGAAGTGATCAATATAGAGCATAATAAAAAGTCCCAAATTTACAGTGTAAATAACAATAAAAAAAGTCCCAATTTAAAGTGTGTGTGTGTGTGTGTGTGTGTGTGTGTGTGTGTGTGTGTGTGTGTGTGTGTGTGTGTGTGTGTGTGTGTGTGTGAAAAATATACAGAAAAAAAATGAAGGACAGGAAAAAATTCACATTCAAGTTTTTTGACAATTCGTCATATCTAGGTTTTTCTCATCAACAACCAAAAAAAGCTTGGAATGGCTTTTAAATGCAGGTTTTCGGAAAACTCATTCCACAATTCTCAACAGCAACAGCAGAAAAATGACACATCTGCTTTTTTGAATATCTTCACATAAGACTAGCTGGGACATTTCCCAACATTTTTAGCTTAGAAAAAATGACAATAAAATCAGCAATTGGTGTATCATTTGTGTTGTTTTTTCACCTGCTCATTATTCATCTCTTTTTTTTTTTTTTTAGATGTTTTTCTTATACTGGATTTACATGTGTTCAAATGTCTGCCATGCAGGGATTGGAACTTTAAAACATATTTTAGTGATTTAAGCTTGCTCAAAGTTTTAAAAACTGGCTGAATATTGGTTTTCATTCAACCATAAAAATTCTTGTTTTTCTTCTGTTACACTTTGGCATCTAATCCATTCTATAAGTTGCCTGGCATGAAGGCGAAAAATTCCAAGTTGTTTACCAAAGTTACCAAGTTGTTTACTAGAACCACTGGAATTGAACTCTACCTATGAGCTAAGGGATTGTCTTAATTTGTAAGTTGGTTCAGAAGAAAATGAGTAGAATTGTTACTTCCAAAATATAAACCTTTGTTACTTGCTTGCGTTTAAATTATATTGGAGGAAGAATTATCCTGTTAAAACATTGACTGAAACCACATAATTGACACTGCAGCCAATGCCAGAATCGAGTAATGACTTTTGACCAGCACAAAACTAAAACGATCACGGCCTGTACAGTGAACTCACACAAACTCTTGTTCACATCCTCACTATTTAGTCAAGAAGCTTGTGTATCTCCCCAGAACATCTCTATCTTTTGCTTAAAGTGGAAGCAGAGGATATATCACGGCCACCGAGAGTAAGAAGAAGGTCTGTTAACTGAAAAATGTCTGAAGGCAATGTAGGTAAGATTTGTCAGACTGTCAGTACTATATGAAGGCCATTTGAAAAAGAGCAATAAAACATTTTTAAAAAGAAAAAGGAACATAGTTCGATTAATACTGAAACTGAACTTTATACAATATAAATATTATCTACGTAAAATTAAGTAAATTTTAAAGCAATATACAATTTGATACTGATAAAACTGAATTATGAATTTAGGGAACAAACAATTAAAGAAACATTAAATACAAATATTTTTTGGCCTACGGAACAACATCACAGTGTAGTATCTGTTTGAATGCTACACTTTACCTTTTCTGTCCTCGGTCGGTGGAGGAGAAATCTTTCATGACAGATTATTTTTGTTCCTATCCAGAGTGCCCCTTATTGGGAAGCTGGATTTTGCCCACAGAACTATCTGTTGAAATATTTAAATAACTATTACTTTAAATACAGAAATTATATTTAACGTTTTGGTTTTCTGTTCTTCTATGTCCATTTTTTCCCCATGTTTTTCATTAAAATGTGTAACGTATTAGTTGTCTCACAAGCCATCATCAGTGATCGCTCACTGGCAGTAACCTGTGGTGTTCCCTAGAGACCAAGTAACAACAAGTCTCCCCAGATTTCCAGTGTTCTCCACCTCTTGACCACTTGTGCAGATGATTGCACGTTATCGCAACAGCCGTTGTCACTGATTTCTCGTTGGCATCGGCCATTGGTGTTTCCTGGGGTTTGGGTGACAAAATGCCTCCCCAAGGTACCAGATTTTAACTGCACACTTCCAGTGGAGTTGGTCAGTACTCTCCCACCTCGGTCTTTCCATCCTTCCTGACCCTTCACAACTAGTTGGAGTGGCGCCAGTTGCTATCATCTACACCAGTTTTTTTTTTATTATTACTATTATTATTATGATAATAATAAGGGTGCTTGTGCAGTGTACACACGTGTATCTTAAATATTATTTTCAAGTTAAATTAAATTTTGGGTTTGTATAACTGTACACAGATTCGAAAAAGTTGTCAAAAATCAAATATATATCAAATAAATGTTATCAAAGGCAAGATAAGTTACGCTTCTACTTATCTGGAAAGGTTTTTAGTAGTTTTACTCACTTTAAAACGTGTAATCGCTTAAAAAATCATATGTTTATCGATGTATTTTATTTGTTATATATTTGTTTTTTGACAACTTTCTCGAATCTATGTGCATAGTAATACAAACCAGTCATGTAAATTATTTACAGTTAAAATGTTATAAAAAACAAAAACTTGAAGTTTTAAATATATTTCAAAGAAATAAATTATGTCCGGTGCTAAAATATTGAAAATTCATGATCGTAAAAAAAAAAAAAAACTGCCATGAAAAATGCTAACTATATTTGGAAATACTCAGTGAAAAGTTTTATTTATTATTAAAAGAACGGACTGAAAAATATTATATAAAAATTGTTTGTTTTGCAGTAAAAAAAAAAATAAATAAAATGAAATATTCGACTTTCTCCAATAGAAATTAAAGGTTCAAAAACTAGTTCACTTACTATATTTTGTTAGATTAAAATTACCCCAATGTGCAATTATAATAATTATTATCCAAATGGAGAATTGTTCTTTCTCTTTAGAACATACATGGACAATCAGTAACACATATTGGTAGCCATGGACAATCGGTAGCCATATTTGTCTATACCTACAAGTTAATCAGGAAATGACGTTACGCTGTCATGTGCATCAGCCTTCTTTACTCTCGGTAGCCACGGATATATCTTCGACAATTAGTCTGACAGAGGATGGGCTGTTGTGGTTTCTTCATGCCCTGTTCTCTCAGATTGAGATATGGTTCTATTCAATATAAAGATGTACATTCTGCCAGGCTTTAGTTTCTCTTTGAGAAGGGGTTAGTTTATTGCTAATCACCTGAGGCAGTGCTACCAGGGAATGCAAACAAAACTGCTCAGGCATCTTTCGTAGGATATAGCATGCTAAATCTAGTGTGATGATTTTTTACAACAACACCTGACCTTGTATCTAATCTCTTGGAGAGGAAGAAAATAAAATACATCTCTGTGTGGATCTCACACAACTGAACAAGAAATTAATGTTCAGCTAGAAATCTATGCTATGGCATGAACACCTGGAAAAACTGACAACCACCAAAATTTTCTCAAAGCTCAATGTAAAAACTGAATTCTGGTAGATACCACTAATAATACACCAAAATGTATAACCTCTTTGGGAAGATATTACTTTAATAGGTTTCTCTTATGGATTAGTTAAGCCAGTGAAATTTTCAGCTATCCTACCAAAGATATGAGTAATAGCTTACACGAGCAACATCTTTATCCACACTAAAAGTTCCATCATCCACAACCATTGCCTTTGTAAGATATTAAAATATCTACAGCATACTGGTATTACAGTGAAAAATAATAGATTTTGAAAATGTCTAGACGACTTGTAGTCCACACCATTGACAACACTAGTACCTAACAAGACCCTGTAAAAATAAAATACTTGACAACCTTCAGCCACAAAAAAAAAAATTATGACTTCCTGAATATGATGAATCACCTTATCAAATTCCGAACCAAAATTACTATCCTTACTTTGTTTCTTAAGCAACAAACAACAAGAATTGGGATTCCAACAGTGGTTCATATCAAACTGAGCAGCTGCTATTGGTCAGAAGTAGCAAGCATTTTGTCAATTCAACTGCCATAAGTCAACTACAATTAGACAGAAATTCATCACATGAAGAAATCATTATAAGATTATCATCCACAGCTAATATAAAGTATACTGAGATTGAGTCACAGAAATTAAGAACTTGCAATTTCTGGAAAATCTATAACAGTTTAGTTATTAATTCCCCTGTTATCCAACCATAATGTATTTGCACAAAAACTTATAAGGTTAAACTATTTGGCTAGTGGTTACCTTTGAAATTCATTTTGGACTATTGCATCATAAAAAAACCTTGATACCTTCAAAGCTTGTCTGATTTTATCCCATTAATAGTAATAAAGGAATGCTTTGCTGAATTTTGCCTCCGTTGTGGTAGTAAATTAGTAAAATGGCCTTTGTGGCACCAGTCTTTGAGAATTCTGTTGATAGAGCTGATCATCAAAATTATCTCTTTAAATCTAATCAGTCTAATGATTGTCTGCCATTAATGCAAAACTTCTGACCATCAGCACATTCTACAACAGACACACATATTTCATGAACTGGAAAAGGCAGATGCAGCTAAAGTGGGAGTATTTGATACATTCAATGACCTCCCTGATGAAATTTTGTCCAAGATGGTTATATTTGCTGATAACACCATGCTCTACTCAAGATGTGGATAAAATAGACATGCACATATGCAAGACGATAGCTGAATTCTTAAAAATGACTTCCAGTTTGTTGTTAAATGGAGACATAAAGGGAAGATGATTTAATACTACTAAGACAAAACATCTTTCCTTAATCCACTACGAGAAATCTTTTCAGATACAACCACTTATTGCCATGACTGATAATATCCTACCTGGAGTTCAACATTCAAACTCCCCAGGAAACATGAATTGAGACAAATACATAGATAGTGGCAAAGCTGCTGCAAAGGTGGTAGACTCCTGCTAACATGCTAGAAAACACATACCAGTATCCTAATCTGTACCTGCCAGTATCCTAATCTGTACCTGCCAGTATCCTAATCTGTACCTGCCAGTATCCTATATCTTTACAAAGCAACCATTAGTTCATACTTGGAGTGTTGTTCACAGATAAATTACAAAAAAAAAAAAAGTAAAAAAGTTGTTCTATTTTAATAAGAAATTAAAATATTTATAAATGTATGTCTTCAATTTTTTGGATATGTCATTTACAGTAAAAATAATGTTTTCATGAAACAAATTATTTGAATTATCCTAAAAAAAAAAAAAAATAAATAAATAAATAAATAAATAAAAATAGACATTTTTCATGCATGACAAAAAAGGTTATGTTATGAAAATGATCATGAAATAAATGTCAGTATCTTGATGTAAGTCTCGCAAGGATTAGTAAGAATTATTTCCCTTGCATTAGCAACTTTTAAATTCATTTAAATAAAGTGTTATCATTTCATGAATTGTTGGTGGTAATACAAACATCAGTGCAGTTTTGAGTGGTACAGGATAATTTAAGAGATTACAACTTATTTCTTATATTAAAAAAAAATTGGTACTTATTAAGTTGACGGCATAATCTCCGGCAACTTCTAGTTAGCATACTTTGACAGATTATGTAAACAGTTAGAAGCTGCTGAAGAAAAAAACTGTCAGATGCTTAATTCAAAATGCAGTATTATTCCCTCCCCCACTAGCTTCATGTTAAGAATGGCTTTTATTTTAAAAAAAATCTTAGCATGGAGAATGGCTCTCGTCTTGGGGAGGCCTCATGTTTTAACAAGTTTCTGGGATTGAACTTTACTCCTGATCTGAAATGGAACACCTACATCAAATCCATTGTCAACGCCTCTGGAAAAATGGTAGGATCCTTCTATCGATCCAGTAGATATCTCACTACTGATGCAATTCTCTATATAAGAGCCAGGTACGTCCAAGGATGGAGTACTACTGCCACATCTGGGCAGGAGCTGCTAGAAAGGATTTATCCAGCCTTGATAGAGTTCAAAATAGACTTTGTAGCCTCGTAGGAGATGTCCTTTTCTCTTCCCTGCAACCTCTTTCTCACAGAAGAGATGTTGAGAGTTTGTCTTTGCTTTATCGTTATTTTCATGGCAAGTGCTCGACTGAGCTTCAATCTATGGTTCTCCCTCACCAAACTTTCACAAGAAACACTCATCTAGCTGAAAACACTATTAATAATTCTCCCTACTCTTTATCTGTGCCTAATCCTAAACATAGATTCCATGAACAAAGCTTCTTCCTTAGAACTGCACGCCTGTGGAACTGTCTTCCGTTTTCCTGCTTTCCAGCTGACTACAGTATGGTTGTCTTCAAGTCCAATGTAAACAAGTTTTTGATGAGCCGTTCCACTCAAGTTAACAAATTTACCGAATTTTCATTACTAATGATTACTATATTGTCCAATTGACTACTGTACACACTTTTACCCTTATCCTCGAGGTCTCTGGGCCTTGATAAGTGATGATGCCTATGTAAAAAAAATATATATATTTTGGGGAAGATTTAATAAATTTCACTGAAATTGTAACTTGCCACCTTCTGACAGCTGATTGGATAATCACTTGAGCGTTTTCTGGTTGCTTACGTAACCTGCCAAAAGATGCTGGCTTGAAGTTGCTGGCACCTAGGTTTTAAGCTGGATAAGTAATACAAAAATCATCTGCTGATGAAACCAGTGATTAAACTGCAGTATTCTGTGCACAGACACACATGCATTAAAATATCAATATAGACAACAAATATCTTGGCAAAAGTGACTAATTTTTATGGTAATCCAAATCTGAATACTTACAATGGTTTCACCAAGCTTTTTGGTAATGGTTGCCAGCTCGAGTGATGCAGGTTGGAATTCTAATGGATCACGAGAATTGATGACAATGTCATCACAAAGCGTACCAAGTCGGGTGCACTGAAAATACAAGAAAATCAAATATTAAACCAAACAAATAAAAACAATTATAAACAAAAAAGTATTTGTATTATTCAGATGAATTTTTTAATCTCATTTTCATTTTAAGTCAATGTAATCTCCAACCTTCAAGTGCATCTTGTCGACCAATGATGCAATTTATGATGTTGAATATAAATCAGTTCTAAGTGATGGTTGGAGGTTCAATCCTCACTACAGGCAGTAATAAGTAGGAATAACAAATTAACAAATTAATATCTGACCATTATAGCAACTGCTACATCAGGTTTGCATGTGACATAAACACACCGGCACAAAAAAGCCACACGTGTGCAGCATACAAACTACATTGCCCTGTTTATCTGACACTCTGACACAAGGCATCAAGGTCACTTCCTTTTGATCTTTTTCTTTCCATTCTTTCTTTTTTCTTTCTCTCTTTTCACCTCAACACAAGAATGAACGCACGCAACACATCCAAAAAATATACGCACACAAAGAAAAATTTCCTACCTGTACACATTCGAAGTAAGCCTGACTTAATTTCACCATAAAAATGAATGGACTGTAATGAAAAATTTTATTTCTCCAACAACATTAATGAACAATTAAGACTATACCTGATCATATGTGCACACACACACACACACACACACACACACACATGCTCTTATGTTTTTGCCATTGTTCATAATAAATATATTGTTTGTATATATGTGAATCGGTCCTATGTTTTATTTTCATGTTGGAGTCGAGAACACGCATATTTATCCTCTACAAGATTGGTGACTCCAGATGAAAAAGTCAACAAAAATTGATAATCTAATTTTCGGCTCTGACCTCCATCTAAAATATCGAAATGGACATTTTGATTATTTGCATCAATAATAAGACACCAATGAATTGCCAACAATAGTCTCCTTGCATGACATTTTCACATAAGCTGTAGTCTGTGCATTCGTAGAGAACTGAATCTCTAACCTTGGTGTACCCACCACTGTTACCACTGACAGAGGTTCCCAGTTTACATCACACACTTTCCGAGACCTGCCAATCTGTCAGAATTTCCCACATTGTGACAACTGCCTATCGCCCTTCTGCTAATGGAATGGTAGAGCATTTTCATTGTTGACTCAAAGTTGCCCTAATCTGCCCAGCCTGAACCACATTGCTGGAGTGAACATTTGCCCACTCATTCTTCTAGGACTTCAGTCCATAATTAAAGACCTAAACACTACACCAGCAGAAATAGTTTTTAGAACCACCCTTCGCTTTCCCAGTGAATTTTTCAGTTGACAGATTCATACTCGCAACCATCCCCAGTCATGCAGAACATTTGAAACTCACAATATCTTGAGTGATGTACACTCCACCAGGCTCTGTCACTGCTAAACCATACTATCCACTTTATTTTCATTCATGTAAGTACATTTTCATCAGTATCGACTCGACATGTAGACTATTACAACCATTCTACAATGGACTGTATCTAGTGTTTGAATGCTCTAACAAATAATTTTTCATTGACCACAATAGCAAACGTGGCTCAATCATGTCAAACTAGCCTTCCTTGAAAGCTCATATGATTTAGTGTTTCCTGCAACAAGTTTTTTTGACTCAGAACACATCATTGCACCCAACCCAGATACAATCATCATGCCAGATTCCGTCATTACACCTGCTCCTTGTAATGATCCTGACCTGCACCTTCCAGCTCCTTCTGTCCAACCCACTACTCACACGACTTGCAGTGACTGTCATGTAATATTTCCATACACATATGCAAACTTTGAAACTTCTTAAACCTTTTTGCATATATGCATGCTAATTTAATTTGCTTTTCTCCATAGCCTCCGGCTATCTGAGGGGGCAAGTATTATAGCAACTATTACGACTGCTTCATCAGGTTCGTGTGGCACGAACACACAGACACAAAACAAGCCATGCACATGCAGCACACAAACTGTTGCCCTGTTTATCTGACATTCTAACACAAACAAGGCATCGAGGTCACTTCCTTTTGACCTTTCCCCCTCCATTTCTCCTTTCTTTTTTCTCTCTCTTTTCACAAAACACATTGTCGCTCCCAAAAATATACGCACACAAAGAAATATTTTCTGCTTGTACGCATATGCAAATATTCAAAGTAAGCCTAATTTCACCATAAAAATTAATGGACTGCAGTGAACAATTGAATTATCTTGCAGCAACATTAAAGAACATTTCTGAACTATGCCTGGTCACATGTGTACACACACACACATCTATGTTTTTCCATTGTTTAGAATAAATATATTGTTTGTATATATGGAAATCGTTCCTATGCTGTCTCATTTTAATGTCAGATTCCATAACATGCATATTTAGTCCCCACACCTGATGGAAAGAGATCAATCTACACCCATGGATATAGGATTTAATTGAAAATTGAATATTGACAAGATGTACCTGAAGAAGGTCAAAGAATGTTGTGAAAATAACAACCAAAATGAGAATAGTAGTCCAAATATTTGGAATTCTCATCTCAAATCATTTGAAAACAAAAAATCATTTTAATGCAGAAATGTCTTTACATTGTTTTCTATCAAACTCTTGTTTGCTAAGTTTCAGCAGATATGCTCTTCAGTCTTCTTGAAGTGTATTTTTTTTCATTTATCCTATTTTCTCACAATTTAAATAGGATTGTTGCTTATTTGCATATTTTTAGGCTGATGTTTCCAAACATATAAACTGATTATGATCATGACACTGGACATGCTAATGTTTCAGACAAATGTTTGGTTTAAACCAGAAGTCATCATCAGGCAATTTAATAAATGGTTGATTTCCACAGAAAAAAAAACAGTCCTCAAAAAAAAAATAAATAAATAAAATAAAAATAATATTATATATATATATATATATATATATATATATATATATACATATACACACACACACTTGTGTGTGCATTATCACAATGAACACTTTCTCCTCAACCATTGTTTTGTTAGAATCGATTTGTTTAACATGTTTGCAAATGGTTGACGAGTTTGCTCTGTTTTGAAAGCTTCCCTGCAGTGCAAACAGCAAATATCTGTTTGATTGCTACCTAAGGATTTTTTTAATGTTCACTGCAGTCCATTAATTTTTATTTTACTATGACAATGCTCATATGGAGATCAAAGAAAGCAATGCATGGACACACTGCAGAGCTCATTGAACATATGCTCTGCCACATGGCAAGAGACATCACAGAAATAGAAATCATGGTAGACAATGGTGCAAGGGGAAATATAATCAAATAAATCATTGGAGCTGAAAGATGTTGATAGATCAAAAAAATAAACCATAAATAAATGAGATTATGCATATTTTTATATACAAACTATAAAAACAGTTTGTTTTTTTTATAATTGAATCATAAATTTTAAAAGTGAATAATTCATCATTGAATGATTCTGATTCTTATGAAAAAAAAAAATTACCAAGCATTGGAGTGGCGGCATTCAAAATGGTTAAAGATCATGTGAAAAACAATGTCTGACATGCCAGGCATAACTGAGGTAACACAAGGAGTGATGGAGCCGACTGGAAGAGGATGTGAACCAGATTCGGCAAAAATTCAAACCAAATGAAGATTCATACGAAATTGTTTTTACCAAAGAAATATATCAAAATCATTCTTTTTTTTATCATGATGGCCAATATCCCCGCCTGAAATAAAAATAACTTTTCAAGCACCTGCTTCTAATCTCATTCAAGATTGGTGTAACAGATCCAAATGTTTGTAGCTATTTTGCAAGACAGTCGTTGATATTCATGCTTCTCCAAATATCAAAATGCCTATTACCTCCTCCTCCTAAAAGAAGTGCGTTTTGTACAGACAAAAATCATAGAGTGTGCAATGTCAGAAGATTAATTGGTTCTTTTGATTCACAGGATATCGGCATTCCTATTATAGTGCTCAAAAAAGCTTCAACCAAAACTAGCTCCCATACTTACAAAGCTGTTTAAGTGTTATCTTAAGGAGAATTGCTTCCCAACACTCTGGAAAACCTCATCAGTATTTCACATATTTAAAAATTCAGGTGAGCATCCAGGTGAGCAGTCATCTCCCTCTCAGTACAGACCAATAAGTCTCCTGTGCGTCATGAGTAAGATATTGGAATCAGTGTTAAACAAAGAAGTAGTCAACCACCTCAGCAAAAATAACCACGTCAGTGACATGCAATATGGTTTCCATTCTGCTAGATCTACAGCAGATGTACTAACAGTTATGCCTCATAGGATTAGTGATTCTCTCAATGGAGGTTCCCTTTCTAGGACAATTGCTCTTGACATATCAAAGGCATTTGATAGGGTATGGCGTAAAGATCTACTCCATAAAATCTCCAGCTGGAAATGTCTTTTCAATTATTAAATCATTTCTCCTGATTCTCATTAGGCAGAAATCAGAAGCTCACAGTATTAATGCTGGAGTCCCTCAGGTGTTCATCCTGGGCCCAACTCTCTTCCTGATCTACATAAATGATCTCCCAAATCATATCCTAAGATCATTCGTAGACATTTATGCTGACGACACTACCATCTATTGCAATACTTCACAGGCTGTAAACGACCAAGTTCTATCTGATTCTTTCTCTGCTGCTCTTGATCATGTGGTGCAATAGGGAAAGAGGTGGCTGGTTAATTTTAATGCATCTAAAATCAAGCTTCTATCTTTACATCATCAACACTCTGATTCCCATCTGGCATCAATTGAAATGAATGGATCTCATCTTAGAGAGGCTCCATATTTTGATAAGCTTCTGGGTCTGACCTTCACTCCTGAACTGAGATGGAACACATACATCAAACTTGTTGGCAAGGCTGTTGGAAAAATGGTGGCATTGTTCTACCGCTCCAATAGATATCTCACTGCTGATGCAATTCTCTACGTGTATAAGAGCCAAATACGTCCAAGGATAGAGTACTGTTGCCACATCTGGGCAGGAGCTGCTAGAAGCAGTATATCCTGCCTTGACAGAGTTCAAAATAAACTTTGTAGCCTAGTGGGGGATACCTTTTTCTCTTCCCCACAACCTCTTTCTCACAGAAGAGACATTGCGAGCCTGTCTCTGCTTTCTTGTTATTTTCATGGCAAGTGCTCATCTGGCTCCAATCTATGGTCCCCCCTGGCCTGACTTTCACGAAAAACACTCGTCTAGTTGAAACCACTATCAATAATTTCCCCCACTCTTTATCTATGCCTAAACCTGAACATAGATTACATGAACAAAACTTCTTTCTTAGAACTGCACGTTTGTGGAACTTTGTTCCGTTTTTCTGCTTTCCAACTGACTACTATATGGTCACCTTCAAGTCCAACATGACCAAGTTCTTGATGAGCCGTTCCCCTTAAGTAATCCAATTCACTAAATTTCCACTACGACATTTCCCCATTGACTTACCGTACACTCATTAACCTTTATCCTCCAGTGGCCCCCGAGCCTTGATAAGTGGTGATACCTTTTTTAAAAAAAAAAAAAATCAGTCCTTTTTGAGTTATTCAAAGCTGAATCCAGTAATTTTTAGGAAAAAAAATTTCCTATTGTTTTGTTGAAAAAAATTGTTTTTGTTTTTGACTTTGCAGAACATGATTGAGCTTTGCAAAGGGAAACAAAAAAACAATCACATCAATGTTTGACGCATTTTTAGCCAGAAAGCCAGTATCTTCAGACGGCCTGATCTGGTAACACCAGATGCTTTAACGGGTGTTAACACTCGAGGCCAAAGTGAACCTGGGAGCGATGATGATTATGGCGCAACTTCACATTTCCCACAGCTCCTGAATGGGACCCCACCCCGGGCTGTTTTTTTAACAGGACCATTTAAAGTTGAATAATACATCTGAAAATCATACCTAAAAATTTTAGGGGGAACTTTTTTTTTCAGGAAAATACAGCAAAACCAATTATTTTCAAACACTACCGACTTTTTTTGGCACTGTTTCAATCTACGTAAGCATCATTTTAAACATTTTTCCATTTTTTTTAAAACAAAAGTTTCATTCAAAACTCTAGCTAAGTAAAAAGCCTTAAGAAATTAACATTTTTCAAAGAAATAATAGACAAACCTAAAAATCACCAGGTCCAAACTTGTTTTTGAAAGTCGCAAACTTGGTGTCAATTTTTTTGAAAAGTTAAAACATTTTAGAACATTAGACGAACATTCGCACAAATTTGATAAACTTTATAAAATAACCAAATTTCAAAGAAAAATACTAATTTTTGCGAAATATTTACAAAATTTAGTTTTTGATAAATATTTTTCATTATTTGGAGAATTAAATGATAATTTTAATGAGCACCATGTAGTGCTTGATCAATAAGTTTTAGTCAAGTTATAGTCAAAACAGTGATATTACAAAATATATAGCCAAGTAACAAAATTCACACCAAGATCCATGAAAATTTAGTTCTTGAAAAAATTCAGATAAGTGTTACCTGAAATATAGGATGTCTTCCATTATTCATTATGATGGACACAAAGTTTAGGGGTCGAATCAGAATTTGATTGAGGGTTTCATGTAAATATCTATAAATCCATTTTTTTTTTTTTTTAATTTGGAGCAAATACTATTGATGGAAATTTGAGATAGTTATAAAAAGCAATTTTTAAAGTTATCCAAGTTTCTGCATTCATGGTCATGTACAGTTTTATTTTGTAAAATCAATGAAAAAAAAATCTGAAAACTGAAAAAACAAAAACAAAAAAACAACCTAGAATTGAATATCAAAATAGAAAATACCTGGAAATTGATTTTAAACTCATCACAATTAAAACGTGGTTGGAAGCTGTATAATAATTGTAGATGTATACTCTTTATGTTGGTAGCGAATACATTTTGCAACATTTGGTCAGAATGACCGCCTGTACATTGGCAAATGGTCAAATCTGCTCAACATTAATTAATAAAGGTTTATGAGATTCTACGCTCCTGCCAATGAAAGTAATTTTCTATGCATGTGTCTGCTGCTTTTTGGGCTATATACTTCCTTTTCCTATACTCACTTATAGACTCGAGAGACAATGGATAACCCCTGAATAATGTGAAGTTTATAGTAATAAAAGGCTGCACAATCTTCAAGTTATGTTAAGCAATGTTGAGCATGGTCAGTACTTAAATAGTTGACTATTTGGGAATTATTTCAATTGCATATACTTTATAAATGAGATTGTAAAGTGTTTAAATAAGCGGTTAATTGTATGGGTGAATATAGGATGAATTATATAGAGTTCAATAAGAATTTATTTTAATTGCCTATTAACTGTAAAAAAGAGGTATTTTTCACTCATGTTCATTTGTTTGTGAGTGTTAGGATGATAAAATGTTTGACCAAAGAGAGCTAACTCCTTTTTTGTTTTGGACGGAGATATTTCCTCCCTTCTACCTCTGTCATGCGTTCTTGCATGGTGATGTGAGAATGGGGCGAGATGGATGCTGGAAGGCACCAACGAAAAATGACTTTGAACTTGAGTAAATTTAAATGCAGATATATTACTTCTGTCCATGATAGTTGTGACACAAAAACTCAAGTAATAACGGACTAAGACTGATAGATGTAATTTGTTGCTTCTTTGTAAGTAAATGTCTCCGTGAGTATTTTCATATCTTCCACTACTTTCTGTCATTCATGTGATACACACATATTCATCTTCAGGCATAATCTTCTGCAAAACATTAATATTTATAATATGCTAACACCTCCATTCATAACAATGAGCAAGACATTTATAATTATAATATGCTAACCCCCTTGTCCTCCAAAATAATGTCAGAGAGTATCGATCATTGTTTAGCCATAAAATTTGCTTTGTTTAAATAAAACTACCTCATTAGTTTATTTAAACTTTTGTGTATGATATTTTCTTTCCACCATGAAGATTTTTTTTCATTTTTGGTATTTTTGGGTGAGGAGAATATTATTATAGACATGTGCATAAGCTTAAGTGAAGAATAGATAAAAAGAAATAATGGAACAAAAGATAAGAATGATGAAACAATACTTTGCATTTGTGGCAAAATATTAATCTGTAATGAAAGAGTAATGATACAAGTAACACTTAAAAAAAAAGAAAATGATTTTCACACAGGTCAACCGGTGTATGTAGAATGAAAGCGTTCCTGAATAATCATGGGTCAAGTATAGATAAAGAGAGAAAAATGTAAAATCTTACAGAGCTTGTGTGAATGTAGCAAAGGCATCACTAATAAAATTTAACTTTTGGCAAAGATATTTGTCAAGGTTGTTCATAGACATTGAAGGACACTTCTATTTAATTGTGATACTTTTTCAAAATGGCCGAACGTTGCAGGAAATATAATTACATAAAATTGAGAAACAAGACTTTACAAAGATAAATATTTTAAAAGTTAAAACTTGATCATAAAATTTTAATTAACAACAAAAATATCAGGCAAAGATCGCATTACTTTCATAAAAATGATTGGAGTGTGTTATGTTTTGCATGCAAACTCTACAAATGTATTTGAAAATGGTGTTTATCATGTTTTGCATGCAAACTCTACAAATGTATTTGAAAATGGTGTTTATCATGTTTTGCATGCAAACTCTACAAATGTATTTGAAAATGGTGTTTATCAGGTTTTGCATGCAAACTCTACAAATGTATTTGAAAATGGTGTTTATCAGGTTTTGCATGCAAACTCTACAAATGTATTTGAAAATGGTGTTTATCATGTTTTGCATGCAAACTCTACAAATGTATTTGAAAATAGTGTTTATCATGTTTTGCACGCAAACTCTACAAATGTATTTGAAAATGGTGTTTATCATGTTTTGCATGCAAACTCTACAAATGTATTTGAAAATGGTGTTATCATGTTTTGCATGCAAACTCTACAAATGTATTTGAAAATGGTGTTATCATGTTTTGCATGCAAACTCTACAAATGTATTTGAAAATGACAGGAAAGGAATTGAAGAACGCTTGCTATATATTCTTAACTGTACATATATAACGACTATACCTTATTATAAAGATTAAATGGTTAATCAGAGAAATTTACAGACACTCTTGAGCAAGCATTTAAAGAGTCAAATGTAAATGATTCCACAAAAAATATAATTCAGTTTCTAAGAATATTGAATGCGATTCTATAGGAATTTAAAATCTGAGAAAAATTTATTCAATTGATGTTTATGAAAAAGATAATGTCTGTATATGGCATTTTTTGCATTTCTTTATACACTAGCGGGGGTACCCGGCGTTGCCCGGGTGTTTCGAGGTGTGTGTGCTCTTAAATAAAAAAGAAACCGGGGGGGGGGGTAAAACGTTTTGGTAAGTTGGTAGGATCGAACCCGAAGCCCTAAGGCAAAGTTTGAAAATAAAATGTGAAAAAAAGATGAACCGTTCGGCCAGTCAGAATGAGTTACTGAAAGATGTTTGAATTTATTTAAGCAAGAACAAAATAGGTGAAGGAAAACAGAAATGATAGTCTTTTTCTGCTGATTTCATTAATTTGTCTTCTGCTATGGAGATCTCTATGCCACTGGACATGAATAATAATTGGCCAGACAAAATGCACTTGAAGACTGCATATCACTTGTTTCATATTTCAGAAGATATTGAATTTCTAGAAATTTTTCACACAGATACCACCAGGTACTCATGAAAGATACCATAAAAGCAAAAAATCCGTTCATGGTGTCGGCAAATGCTTACATAGGAAAGGTGTTAACACTTCAGGAAAAAAAAAAATAGAAAGAAACGAAAAGATGATCTTCATGCCGGTAAACCAGCACTTGTAGATCAGTTGCTATATTTCAACAAGTATTCTTTCAACTGTTTCCGCTTTCGAAAAAGTACTTGAAATTCTTGGCAATTTCCAACATCTGCCTACCAAACAGAATAACCTTCAAGAATCCTGCCGGCAGTTCAACTTGCTATTGAAGAAATAGTCATTTTTGTTTTTGTTTTGCTTTTGTTATTTACTGCTGTTCTTGTTTTTGGATATCTATCTAATGTTGTGTGTAAAACATGGATGAAGAGAGAAGTGAAGAATTCTGGAGAACAACAGAATCGAAGATAATGGTGCAACACCTTAATGAAATAATGTTTTTTTCCTTTTTATTCGTTTAATGAAAGAAAAGGATCAACGATCTGTGAAATGGAAAGTGCGTTCATCTTATGAAAAATAATGACTATAAAGGAAGAAGAAAAGAAAAAGGAAAAGTAGGCATTCTGAAGATAACTGAAGAGAAATAAAAGTAGAGAAAAGGAAGAAAAGGAAAACCAAAAGGTAGAGAAAAGTGAAAAGGAAGAGGAAAGATAGATTAAAGAAAGGGTGAGGAGGAGCTAAAAAAAACTAAGGGTGAGAGCATGTAAGAAAAAGGGAGATATCAAAGAGAGGGTGGAAAAGTTGGGGTACAAGAGAAGGAGGAAGAGATAGAGGGATTGAGAGAGAAGGAGAAAGAGAGAAAGATAAGAGAATGGTAGTGACAGAGGTGTGTGAGATAAAGAATTAAAGGGGTGTGCGAGAGAGAGTGACAGAAGGGGTGTTAGAAAGAGAGAGTGGCAGTGTGATACGAGAGAGAGAGAGAGAGAGAGAGAGAGAGAGAGAGAGAGAGAGAGAGAGTGACAGAGGGGTGTGCGAGAGAGAGTAACAGATGAAAGCGAGTAAGAGGTGCACAGGACAGAGAGTCACAGAGGAGTGAGAAGGTGAGAGAGGAGTGCAAGAGAGAGATATAGAGTGACAGAAGTGCGAGAGAGAGTGACAGGGGAAGGTGAGGGCTCGACAGAGTGACAGAGGAAGGTGAGAGCTTGACAGAGTAACAGAGGGGTGCAATGGAGAGAGAGAGAGAGAGAGAGTGACACAGAGGGACATGAGAGAGATAGTGACAGAAGGGTTAGAGAGAGAGATATGGTTAGAGAGAGAGAGTGAGAAATAGGGAGAAGTGAAAGAGATAGAGAGTTGTGGTCACAAAAAGAGATAGCGGAGGAGTGCTGGAGAGACCTGTCTCTCCAGCACTCCTTCTCTATCTGTATGAGAGAGGCATGCATGTGGAAGAAGGATGTCATTGAGAGACAGATTTGAGAAAAAAAGGTGCGAGAGAGAGAAAGAGAGGTGAAAGAGAGAGGTAAGAGAGAGGTAAGAGAGAGGTGAGAAAAAGAGGTGCAAGTGTGGGAGGGTGTTCGAGAGAGAGAGAGAGAGAGAGAGAGAGAGAGAGAGAGAGAGAGAGAGAGAGAAGTGTGGCAGAAAGGGTGAATAAAAGGAAGAAAAAGGAAGAATCAATCCGACATTCAATAGAAACGAAAAGTGGCTTTTAATCAAGATTAGTTGTTCAGCTGAAAGAAGTAAACTGTATGAATGCTTCCCACTCACAATTCATAAAAACGAATGCAGTCGGGGTGGGAGGAGAAGTGTTTCTACGACAGACAGAAGTCACCATAGCAACACAAAGTTACAAATAGTAGCAGCAGGAGTTATAGCAGAAATTCCAAACTAGTTGGAATAACAATACCAATTGTTTTATTCCATAGTTACAGAGTTGATCATAGAAAAAAAGGAGTGCAAATAAGCACATATTATTATCATTACTACTACTACTACTACTATCATTATTATTATTTTAGTATCTAGAAGTTCTCAAAAGTATTACTAGTGATCATTCACTGGCAGAAATAGGTGGTGTTTTCTGATATTTGATTGACAAGTCTCCCCAAAAATCTAATAATTTTTGCTTCTTTTAATAACCATTGAAAATCAATTCATGGCAGGTGCTCGTCTGAACTCCAATCCCTGGTCCCCCCTCGCCAATCTTTCACGAAAAACACCCGTCTAGCTGAATCCACTGTGAAAAATTTCCCCCACTCTATATCTGTGCCTAAATCAAAACGCGGATTCCATGAACAAAGCTTCTTTCTTAGAACTGCACGCCTGTGGAACTGTTCCGTCTGCCTGCTTCCCTCCGGACTACAACTTGGATGTCTTCAAGTCTAATGTTAACAAATTCCTAATGAACCGCCCCCTTAAGTAAACACTCCATCAAATCTCCACACTAACGTAATGTACTTGCAATAACCCTTATCCCTGAGTGGCTTCCGGGCCTTGATAAGTGGTGATCACTGTGTAAAAAAAAAAAAAAAAAAAAAATTCACATGCTTGCAACAGCCGTTTATCATTAGTTTCTTACTGAGATCGGCTGTTCGTTTACTCTGAAACTTAAGCAGCAATACCCAGCTGCAGGATTTCAGTATTCTTGTTGCCCTTTTCATTGTCTCAGAATCTTCATGAACATTTTCTGTAGCACCAATTGATGCTGATGATACAGCTGGGAGAGAGAGAGGGGGGGGGAGTTATTATGATATTTTCTTATCGATGCTAATTTCCCTTTCCTTGATTTCATTTAATGTTCCTTCCATGTTTCTAGTTTTGTTTACACGGTGTTATTTTATTTCAGTTTTTCTCATATTCCTGTGCAAGTTGGTTTCTACACTCAAATATTTTTCTTGATATTTTAGATATTTTATCAATGCCGTATTTGTATCCTTTTTTTTTTTTTTCTAAATTTTCTTCCACGTTTTTTGATGCATTCTTAGTGTGAAAATAACGGTAATCTTCAGATTCCATATTCTTTTCGGTTCTTTAGCAAGTTTCATTTCTTTGCTAAGTTTCTCTGCTTCATTTCATTGGTTTTCACATTGTGATCTGCTGGGACAGAACAATCAGCAATTTCGCATGTTTTTTTTTTCTTTTTGACCATTATCGCATCTGGTCTTCTTGCTAGGATGAATTTGTATTACTATGTCCTAGAGAAGTTTTGATCTTTTATTTACCAATACTGGCCCCAGTTTAAACTAGTACCACTTGTCTGGATGTTCAAGATGCATTTGTTTACATAGTTTTAAGTGGACCACCTTCCAAACCCAATCATGCCTGCTTTTGTATTCCTAGTACTAATTTGTTGCATTCACTTATGTAGTTTACCGTTTCGTCTCTTCATCCACAGAGTTTACTTTTACTGTTTTCTTGGGTTTTATACACGTTGATTTTTACATAGTTTGTTCTGATAAGATTTGCATTGTGTCTGTAGCAATTCTCTTTCTCTTTTCAGGTATCCTATTCATAGCCATGTCTGTGTTTTTGTGCGTCAGTTTTTAGCCAATCTTATAAATTGGCCATGTAGCTTCCAACTTTGCTTTTCTCAGCTTTTTGTTTCCAATTTAGTCGCTTTTGTATCATTCATTTTGACAATGCTTTTGGATTTTTCAGCAATCAGCTTTTCTGTATTTTGGGTTATGTATTTTTCTAGTTCTTTTGTCACATCATCCATTCCATCTTACTTACTGCTCATCTTAGAATATATCTGACACATATTTCTGGAGCGATAGAATAATCCAACCATTTTCCTGGCAACCTTAGCAACAGACTGTATATACGTCTTCCATCTTAAATTTGGAATGAAAGTCAGTTCTAAGAGAATATCATCACATGGAGCTTCTTACAGAAGAGAGCCATTCATTTTGATTGTGACAAAAAAAAAAAAAAAAAGAATCTGAGCATTGATAGTGAAAAGAGAAGCTTGATTTAAAAAATAACAAAGTACTTTTTTCGATGGTACACCACATATTTCAAATCCGAAGGGAGAGAATCAGCAAGATTGGTGTTGCCATAGACAATTGTATAGGTTTAATGAATGCCAATAACAGGTCAGGTGTCCTTGTGTCACTTTCAAATTTTCTTTTTGTTCCATGGGAGTAGTTCATATTAAGAGAGTAGTAGATTTATAAACTTAATTGTGCCATTGAAAATTTCCACATGATTAGTAGTATTATTGATATTATAACTACAACAGCAACTATTACGTCTATCAATGGAAATAACTGCATACTTAATGAAGTGAAAATTATTGACCAAGTTAATTAAGAACAGTATAAAAAACAATATTAATAGAATTTACATAGAGCTGGGAGAAACTTGTGGGTTCATACCTTTCCCTATCATACTTAGATGACTGATCACATAAGCTTTGAGCTCAGCATAAAAGATTCCATAGTTTGTGGTAGAATTAATTAGGTCACTTACATATAATACTTACAGAATTAATTAGGTTCTTCTTACATATAAAGAAAGTGAAATGTTCGTACATACTTTTATCACAAAAAAGCAACATGTTTTAGGTCCATTATTAGTGCATGTTTTTAAGAAAAATTTTACCCTCATTCAATTTTATCAATTTTTATATTAAATTTCAATAACCATCTTGTCTTTGATTATTAATTTCAGCATAGAAGTAGGAGTAACAACCCACACAGTACCAAGTGATCATTCTTTAATACATTACACCATAAAGAAATACAAAAATATCTAATTAGAGTCACTTTTTGATATTACACTGTGTGTTTGTGAGCTTCATAATGGTATGCTTATCAGTGATTACACTTAAATTTTAAAAAATTCTAAAATGCTCATTAATAGTTGTCAAATTCACAAACATTTAAATGTTTCTTGTTGTTTAATACTTAGGATAATTAAAAATTCAATTAACAATACTTATATAAGCTTCAGAGGAGAAATGAAGGAGTTTCTTGAGTCCCTCAATTTTCCAGGTCCTGTTATTTTCCTAATGTAATTGCCATTGCTTCAAATGTGGCTGAATTAAAATCTAAAGAAATTTAAAATACTTCAAAGAAATTGAAATTTGAGATTTATTAATATTGTGAAAATTTTACAAAAAAATTGGAGGTATTTGAATTTTCACAAAGAACTTCCAGCCCTCTTTGTACCTTTTACATAATAAATTAAACTAAATATAGCCCACATTACTTACATCTTGTACCCGTTCCAAAATTCATAATGATCATTTAATTAGTTTAGGATTAAATCATATAAACATACCTAACTCTAATGGTTTCCTTTTTCATGGCATATCAAACCTTTTTGAGTAATGGTGAAACAATACTTATTGAAAACCAATAATTGAACACAAGTTACTATTGACTGGCCATTAACTGAGGTGGTCTGTAGAGAAAATTGTAAGAGCGTAAAAATTACTGCCTTCAAAATACCTACGTGTCTGCATGTCTGGTTGGATTCAGTTGTTGAATAATAGAAGAAAAAAATGGTGACACCCAGTTGATTTATTTATGGTCGTGCGAATGCTGAATTCTCGTCATCCATATGCAAATTACACAATTCTAGGTTGTATAGAAGAGGAGAGTTTGTTATTTTTTAGGAAGGCAAGCTGTGCACAATGTGCTACATTGAGGTGTGACATATTAGAATCTAAGAGTACACAATGAAGTTAAGGATGGTGCAAAGTCAGTGAAAAAGGGGTGTTGTCAATTTTGATCATTTTCATGGTCATATATTTGAATGCAAGAGAGCCAAGTAGATTTGAACTAAGCTTAACAGATGAGATGAGACCACCTATGACTCCACATCAAAATCAAAGATGACACACATCTGATTGTAAATAATGTTAATCAGACAAATACGTTAAAGTTTTTGTCATAATGAAGTTTACTAGCTTTTTCAGTACAACTTTACCATAGTGTGTCTTAAAAAAAAAAAATGCATTCCAAAGAAAAAAATTACATACTTACATGTTATGCCACAATTAGTATAAATTCCCAAAATTACGAAAAATGCTCCAATAGAAAAATAATTATAAGTAAAAACAGAGTTTTTGGAAGTTGCAATTTTTCACTGTAAATTAACTCTTTAGATCGAAATCGGGGAAAATAACTAATCTATTGTTTAAGTTGCTTCGCACAGAATCCAATTACACTATCTTTCAGATCGGCCATCTTGCTTTTTCTTGTTATACTTCACACTTTTATCTGAAAATCAGCTCTAAACTTCTACTGGACCATTTTTCGCAATTTTTGGAATTGATACTAATTTTGAAATGACACGTATGTAATGTTTTCCTTAAAATGCCTTTGTTTGAAAATACATAATTGGGTCAGACGACACACTATAATAATAAAGTTGCACCATTTTTTCCTACCAGCATTCTCTGCCCATGAACATGTTGATGTGCCTCTCATAAAGAAAATACAATTGAACAGATCATAATTTTTCAAGGAGGAAGAGAAGTAGTTTGACTTTTTCCTCAAACAAGTAATTTTAGTCAAAATCTCTCGAGACAGACAAAATCTGTAATGTCATTCTTATCCAACAATGGAAATTGTTTTCTGCAATGAACATCATGCAAAATCATGACATTCAAAAGTGGATGGAAAGGAAGTTGAATACGTATACGTCAATTTAGACGATTATCTTTTCAATAACAACTTCAGATATGTGCATTTCTTGCATACATTTTGACAATTACACATGAAATTTTTATTTTTTTATTAATCAAATATTTATTGACAGTAATAGTATTAAATAAATAAAATTTTAAAAATCCAATTTCCAAAAATTCTATTATGAAATTAAGTCGATCAGAATGCATTTTTATTTCTTTATAAACATGATTTTACATTGGCTGTCAATTGCTATCAGGTTTGCAAAAAGATACAAGTTCTATTTAATCAGTTGAAATTACTTCAAAATTTCATCGTTTTTACCAAAGTGTATATGATTTTTTTCTGTATTGAATCACTGCTGACATGAGTGAAGTGACTCAACCCATTGCTTAAAAATAAAAACACATCTATATATGTAGAATTTTCAGGTCGGAATTGCTGTTATTTGGATTTGTCTGTTTTGAGTGGATGTGTATGTAATCCTCTCATAGTATTTATGATTATTCAACTGACTATCCACCTTATTAACCCTTATCCTTGAGCAAGGTTTCATTGTAAAGTGGTGACTCATTAGTAAAACAGAAAGTTGCTAAACAACAAATGCACTAGGAATATGGAAAAGAAAAAGTGAAAAAAAAACATGCTGCAATATAAAAGGATTTTTCTAATAGATGTGCCAGAATGGAATATGGATTCAGTCATGTCAAGTTCAAATCCAATCAGATGAACAACTGTGTTCATCTATGCACTAAAATTAGAAAAAATTGAATAGGACAATAAATTGGAGTAAACATAAAATGGTTAAACAAATGGGCAAATCACTTTTTGAGATCTACAGACAACAGATGGGCACTTAGAGCGACAGAATGAACCCAGAGACAATAGAAAAGACTAAGAGGAAAGCCAAAAACTTATCTTTAAAGGTGTTGTTCATTGCCAAATGACAATCTTATTAACCTTTATCCTCGAGTGGCCTTCAAACCTTTATCTGGTGACATTTCAGTATATAAAAATATAATAACCTTTGAATGCTAACAAATTTTCTCAAAATGAAAAACTAAAAACGTCCTGCAGTTTTAAGTTTTTGAGATGAACAGAATTGTAATTTATTTTCTAGAGGAATAACTTAAAATAAACTTTAAAAGCTGACCAGCTTTCTTTGGTTTGAGAGTAATTTGAGATCTCAATCCTAAAAGAAACTCTTCACTGGTTCGTAGCTATTTGCAGATTTGTTTATTCAGTTCAATCTCAAGCAAAATACAAAAGATCAGATAATATATTGGTTACAATAGAAGATTTGTTCAAAGCCTCCAGCTGGGATTTGAGAAGAATAACTCGTTTGAGTAGACAAACTTAGAAAACAAAATATAGAGATGCATGAATGAGATAAACTACAAAAGTCCAGAACAACTTATGCTTTCTTACATATTTTTTCATGCATCTTTATCTGAAATAGTCACTAAAAAGGAAAGCTGGAACAAAGTCGACCAGATTTTAACCTTGCTCATTCTAAAATAAAAGTTATTTTAATATATTTTTATTGGAATTTTTTCCCCCTTTTCCTTGTACATATTTGTGAATCATTCCACGGATTTTGGCCTTTTGGATTATTTTGGACCATCTTCCAATTACACGATTTCCTTGGATTTTACTTCTGCGAATGGAAATTTAATTATCTTTCTTGGATTTACATTTTTGGATTTTACCGTCATTGGATACTTTACCTTTCACCAGACTATCCATTCACATGAAATTACCTTTTTCTTCACCCTATTCCCTCTGCTTCACTTTTGGCTATCAAGTAAGATCTTTGACTTACTTGCACTTACATCAAATACTTTTGTATGCAAAATCTGATCCCACATTTTGCTAATTCCTACCCTCTGATGAGAAGGAAAGTATTTCTTCGAAACTCAGTGGATTAAGGACTATCCACTTATTGTTTCCTTTTCAGATTAAATGTTTTTAACTCTTTTTCAAAGTGTTTTTTAACATGTTTTATTAACTATTTGCTCGTATTATAAGCTCTATCTCCTATTTGGTTTTATCAAGCTTTTACATCTGGTTGAGATTACTTTATGAATATTAATTCTTTAATATTTATAATATACTTATTTTTACCATCTTGGATCATTTTTGTAAATTTAATTGTACCTATTTACAATGCCTCCCCACGGGACAGAGTTAGACACCAGGGTCGTTTTTTAACGTGGAGAAAAGGTACAAAAATAAAAATTGTCTCAGTCGTGACGGATTTCTCCTCCACTGAAAGAGAACGAGAAATGGAAGTGCCGCATATGAAGAACAGATACTACACTTTGATCTTGGCCAAAATTTAATTGTAGTAATGTTTTATTTTATTTATACATTATATATATATATATATATATATATATATATATATATATATATATATATATAAGAACCTTATGATGATGATGATGGGTAGGTTTATTTGTAGGTTTTATTTCTATTCACACTGAAATTAGATTTCCTTATTTCTTTTTCATATAATGTGCAAAATTGTATGGCCAGAGTAAGAGGGGGTGGGGAGAAAGTAAAAAAAAAAAAATGCAAGTAGAAATATGGAAGAAAGCTTCTTGTATGGCTAAAAGATTCGCCATTCTATAATAAAGATTAATGTTTGTATACATATACATTTATATATATATATATAAAGAAATGTACTGCTCTTGCACCGTCAAATGAATACAGATAGAAATCCTTTACTCTTTTTATGAGAAATAGTTTTTTTCTTTTACATTTTTCTTTCTATATTAATTCTTTTCTTTCTATATCAATTGTTATGTTTTTCTTTCCAGTTTAAGACGATTTTTTCTATTTTATTTTTCTTTATTTCACTGATAGACATGTTATTCTTTATAAATATTAGTGCAACCACTGGTTAAACAATTCTCCATTATTTTTGGCATAGTATATTCACAATACATATCAATTCTTGGTTTATTTGTTTATTTTGTTAATAGTATATGAATTTTCTTTTCTTTTTTGTGGGGGGGGGGTAAATGCCAAAGCAATGCACATGGGAAATGATTCATTGTACGCAGGTAATTCAACACAAGTTCACAACAATTTTAGTTTGTAAATAACAAAAGATTAAATGATATTGAATTATCTAACCTAAGATGGCCGCAAAATGTGACAATCATGAGTCATCTGTTATTTTTCACCCATACCCCCACCCCCAAATTGTTCCCTGGTCTACTATTCCCTGGTCTATTTAATCATTTTTGTTGCAGTAAAAAATAATATATTAGAAAATCTTTCTTTTTTCCACGATTGTGCTTTTCGGCATTTTTTCAGGGATGTTTTGTTTCAGTCACCAACCTTTTGGAAATTTAAAACTGATGAATTGAAAGTGTAAAAAATACTTTGATTCTACTTACCGACTTTAACAATCCATGTTCATATGGCTGCATTTTGGTCTTGTTAGAAAGAGAAGCCAAAGAATAATCAAGAAGTTCAATCCCGATTTTCACAATTGATTTGCGAAATAATCGCAGCTCATACATCCCCTCAAATGGAGACCTGAAAATGAAATTTTTTTAATTAATAACTAATATAACATGGTGGAGTCAAAAGACATTTTTTTAAGAATTAGCATCCTTTTTGCATAAATTCTTGAACTCAAAAGTAAGAAATGAGGGAAATGGTTCAAATTCAAAGCAAAGTGTATTAAAATTTTCCACACAGGAGCTATGAGCATCAGTGGCGAATTATGACAAAACATCGACCCAAGGAGAAAGAACAATTGTTTTGTGATCTGTGATTGTCTAGTGTTCTCTATAGTGTGTGGATGTGTGTATACATATATTAACAGTTTATCGACATGGTTTAAACAAGAGACAAACAGCGTTGTCGATGGAAACACTAGCAAAAAATATGTATCTCCAATATTCTGTTCAGTGTATCTTGAAATCAAAAGTGCTTTTCTCTGAAATGAAAACACCATGGCTGCAATTATATACGGATATTTCATTTATTCATGCTGGGTTCCTTTTCAGAGTTGGTATGCTTTTCATACGACGACATCTTGCTAAGTCACCCCATCTGACTTACACGGGCACTAGTCCAAAACTCTGAAGATCCCCGGTCCATTTGCTAACGTGTTCTGTCTCAAACTCTTCTCTCTTGTAACTAAAATTCTACGCATCTCAAATCTATCTTTTTCATGACGTCATCACCCACATAACTAAAGATCTTTGGTTTTTGTCACATATCTTTATTATTATCATTAGCTTAAATTTAATTTATCAAGTTAACATTCATGGGAACTATTAAATATAAATATTTCACCTTAACATGACTTTTTGCATAGATAACATTTTCTATCTAAACAATACAATCATAATAATAAACCATTTTACTTTGAGGTGTTTTCCAGTAAACTAACAACATAACACCTCTGCTGAATATATAACACACCACTGAATTCTAATACCTCGTATCTCCCTGTAAGAACTCTTATAGCTGCAACTACAACAAAGAACTTTCCTTTTCCTCTTTACTAAAAACCAAAAGAAACTTTCATGATCAAAGTTTCTGTCCTAGAATATCCTGCCTTTAGAAGATATCATATGCCTGTTTTTAAATGACTACAGCACAATCATTTTTAAGTCTGTGAACAAAAACTTGTTCAGATTTTTTGAATAATCGGATAGTCAATTCCGATTAAGTAATATTCTGCCATCCCACCCATTGTTCCTGACCTTTTCATGGTGGCAACCATCATCCAACTGACAATCTCTTTAGCCCTGATCCTTGAGTAACCCTTAGATCTTGATAAGTGGTGACCCGTTAGTAAAAAAAGAAAAACATCTCTTTAAATACAGGGAATCTGAGGGTGGTTTCTTACTCCTCATACTTATACAGCAACAATACAACGATGATTTCCTTTTCAGATGACTCTTCTATAAAGACTCAATCTGATTCATCTGTGTTAGTCTAGGGGCCCGCTTACCTTATGAGAACCATCCTTTCCCTTTGAGTGAAGTTGCTCTCACTCAAATTCTCCAAAACATTTGAACCAGGATGTTGGTTCTTCACATAACATGCCATACCATCAATGAGGATACACAATGGAACCTTCATCCTGACCATACCCTGTACTTTATCATCAGTTCGATCTAGTACTGACAGACCATAATAGTAAGAATAATCAGCAATGTTGGGTTGTCCTTTGGAGTAATGCTACACCATTATAAAAAAAACACTTTCTTACTTCAAATCATTTCCTGGATTTTCTTTTAAATTCTGTTTACAAATCGGGGGGGGGGGGTGAAATTGAAATGGGGGGGGGGATCATCTTAGACAAAAGGGTTGAAAACAACTGTCAGCCAAGATTGAGCACTAATCGATTGTTTGATGACTTACCTGTCCAACCATGTAATGATTGGTTTTAAAGAGCTGATAATATCACAGACAGCAGTTAAAATGGATACTGAGGGGGCCGGCCTGTGTGACTCCCTCTTGTTTGATCCAATATTTTTGTTTGATTCTTCTTCCATATTCTGTTTCTTCAGCTCTGATACAAGACTTCCAGCCTTGACACTCAACTGCAAAGCAAGAGACTGTAAATTCTCAGTCTCAAACCCATAACGCTGCAGAAAAGAAAAAAAACAAAAAAATCAAATAATTTAAAAAAGAAACAACTTCAATGCATTCAAACAAGTGTCATTATTTTTTTCTTAACATATATTTTTTCCAGCCTTGAGTGAGATATTCGATGGTTATCATCGGTGTGGACTTTTTTTGATTTCGATGTCTTGTTTTAGAGCATCTCAACACTTTTGGATTATTTAATGCCAGATTCAACCATTTTGGCAAGGCTTCAAGTTCTTTAACAGCTTCAATTATTTATTGAGCCGTTTTATCTTACAGTATATCAACCTTTTCCAAACTTTTTTTAATACTAAAGTCATGTTAATTTATTTTGTTCTGGTGTTACCAGATCAGGCTGTCTGAGGCTATTGGCTTCCAGACCTAAAATGCACTAAATATTGATATTTTTGAAAAATTTGTCCTCCCTTTTGCAAAACATGTTTTGTTAAGCCAAGAACAAAAATAAATTCCCTTACAAAACAAACAAACCAAATACCATGAATAAATATTTGATCATATAAAGAACTTGAAGCATAGAAACTTTTACCAAAATGATCAGATTCTGCAGTAAATAACTCGAAAAGGGTGTGTATGCCATAAAACAAATCAAACTAATTTGTTTTGTCAGTAGATATTTTGCAAATAGTCTGTAAATCATAGATTTAATCCATAGATAAGTATTACCATCACACATCAAAGTAAAAGATCTTAAACTAATTATAATAAAGAGAGGAACTCCACATTCCCCAATTTGGGCTCTCACAACAGGATGTGGTTTTGCAATCATGCTAAGACGAATGTTGTGTAATGATTACTAGTGTTGTCGTTATGAGACAATTGAGGAGATGAAAGAGGCTGTGATTGACATGCTCACACAAGAGGACTTCTATGGGGCCTTCCAGAAGTTGTCCAAACGATACAAGTGTATAGCAGCCAGAGGAGATTACTTCGAAGGGGACTAGAGTTTCATGTACTATCAATAAAAGTGCCTATATGAAAAAAGTCTGAAAACTTATTGAAGGCACCTCATATATCGTTTTTTTAAAAAATTGCTGAGAAATGCATAAACTATGAACTTCTGGCAAATATGCATTGTGATGGCTAACGATGCCAAAAACAGAGTAAAGTTTTACTATTTATAGGGGGGGGGCAATTTTTGGCTGAAATATTTTCAATAAGTAAAATTCTGAGAATGCATTATGCATTTTAAAGTGTGTAGCAGAAACAAATAAAACTCTTTTCTTGTGCGTCAGTGCCTCCCCTGACTGTGATATATGGCACATACTGACCAATCAGAGGCATAGCACAGGGATCTTCCTTACCCCCTTAAGGAACTATAACTGCTTCTGTTCCGGACGAGAAAAACTCCTCCTTTTTTGCCAAAGAGAGCGGACCTGTTTCCTCACTCTCTCTCTCTCTGCCTACACCGGTATCGACGATTCCCACTTGGGAATAACTACCACGCAAAGGCAGACAAGTTTTATCCGAGTTATATCTTTTGGGCATCTTACCCTGACTCGCTTCAATAAACCTTTTCCTTGTTAAGTTTTACGAAGTTGTTTGTTCGTTTATTCAGTAGCTTGTGTTGAATTATTTATTTTATTAGGGAGTGCCTGAAAAGCACTAACTCAACTCCCTAAAAGGGTTTTCTTTTGGCATACATCTTTTTTGTTCATTTTGGTTCTTATATTTCCGTCTCTCTCTCTCATATCTTTAACACTTGAACAAAATCGAGTTAAGAAAAAATATACAAAAATAAAAGTAAAATAAAAAAAATAAAATTGAATTTTACAATAACATTAAAGTAGAAATAAAAGGACAAAATTTCTTTAAAAAAATATAAAATCTTTCATTGGTGTTTCACAAAAATTAAAGATTAAGATTTAAAGTTTTAAAATTTTAATTCTAACTTAAAATCTCAATCTTTATCTGGATAGCAATATGGCTAGACATATCATGTTTATGTATGAAGGAAGTTCCAAAAGTAATGCCTCCTATTTTTCCCTCCAAATTGATCAGAGAGAATTGCAAATTGCATTGTTATGATGACTGAACTTCATGACCTAAAAGTTCCATCTCTGTTGCAGATATTGACGGTGTGAGACTAAGAAAGCAACTCCTGTCATGGAATGCATCAGAAACAGAGCCACATTATTGAATTCCTCCATGCAGAAAAAAATTGAACCGATCAATAATCACTGGCGCTTGTTGAACGTTTACAAAACCAATGCAGTTGATGACACAGTTAGGAGATAGGTTCATTGATTTCAGAGTGGCAATAGAGTTGTCAGTGACAAAGCGCACTACAGACTTTTACAACTGAGGCATCAAAAGAGGTTGACAAAAGTGCATTATGAATGGTGGTGATTATGTTGAAAAATAAATTCTGGAGCAGAAAAGGTTGCTTGTTTTAAATGGTACCATTCCCATCTTCATAGCTCTTCAACGCTTTAATTTTTGAATTAAAAAATAGAAGGCCTTACTTTTGTAACGAACCTCGTATATTTTTGACTCATTGGTTCTGAAGATAAGAATTTTTTTTTAAGTAGACTTCCTGGAATTTTTTTACTATTTAGATTTTTTAAAACAATTTTAACCTTATCATTTGGTTTGGCGATAAATTATGATAATTTACAATCATTATATGTACCTATATATGAGCTCTATTTAATGCTCAGTATTGAGCATGCTTTTGTAATTGAAACTCAATCATCATATTCTGTTTTACTTGCTGGCATGTGTTTGAATGGCTTTCAGAAATTAAATACTAAATTAAATATGATCTTTAGCGAAGTCTTCATCCCTCGGGTCCATTTTTATTACTCCCATGTTTTTCTTGGACTTCTCTTGCCAACTGACCCTGTTACCTTAACCGTTCTATATCTAATAACTCATTTATTATCCATTCAATATGACCATACCATCGAAGTTTTCTCTTCTGCACACATCTCCTTATACTGTTTCAGATTTGATCTTCCTTTTACTTCATCAGAAATAAGTCTGTCTTTAGAATTCATATTCACACCCATTGTATCATTCTCATATCATTTCCCTCCATGCAACACATGTCCTCAATCCTCACTGGCCACGTTTCAATAACCTTACCCTTCTTCATTTTACACCTTCCCATAACATTTTTTTCTTAATTCTTATAGTTGAAACAGATACTGCTTCAGCAACTTCTAGATTCTATTGGTTCAATCAAAACTCTGTATTCTACAATATTCTCATAGTTGCATTTCTAAGCATCCTTCTTGTCCTGTTTATTTGTTTCTAACCCACCATTGTCATTTCGAATGCATTTCTATACAACACTATTCATTTCTGTCTTTGACATTTATTTAGCTACCCTGAATATTATTTTGGTCATCCATTTTCTAATAGTATATATGGAAACCAGAATTTTTCAACCTCTGCTTGGCTTTGTATTTTGCTTCCATTTTTTTTTTATCTATATAAATTTAAGTTGAAATCTAACCATAAGAAAGACAATTGAACTTTCCAACAGATTTCCAGTTAGTTCTTCGCAACTATAAAAACCTACAATCGTGAAGAGAAACCTGTGTAGAACGTATTGGCAATAAAATCAATTTAGTATTACATATTAATAGAAAAAAACAAACATTGTTTTAACATTGGTTTCATTAGTACATCGGCTTATTTCTACCATATCAGCATAATGGATAAAAAAGGTTGAATGGAAACAAGATGTCACGAAATGAATTTTTTCGTGAGTTATAAAAATTATTTAAGAAATTAAAATATTTATAAAAATATTTTTCACAACATAACTTTTGTTTTCAAAACACTTCTTATGCTTTCAACATAAAAATTATGAAAACATTTTAAAGTTTGGAATAAAATGTATTGTAAACAATAAGTACCAGCAATGCAGCACAGCATCTCACCAAATGTACTAGCTTCTTTTCAGTAGACGTAATTCAGATTCCGTTTATTTTGCTTTTTTTTTTTTTCGATCACCATTTATTAAATGTTGCCAATTTGGAAATAAGCCGGTAATACTAGCATATTTAAAGTGTTGTTTTTTATATATATATTTAATATATAATACTAAATTGGTTTTACCTTGAATACATTCAGCATGTCATAATCTTCAAAAATATAATTTTTGAACTAGTGCATATCACCTTTCGAAAAAAAAAACTTAACTGCCACCAGAATGACACCCTAGTAAAAACCACTTGTATTATAACATACAATATATAATATACAATATATAACATATAATATACAATATATAATATACAATATATGATATACAATATATGATATACAATATATGATATACAATATATAATATACAATATATAATATACAATATATAATATACAATATATAATATACAATATATAATATACAATATACAATATACAATATACAATATACAATATATAATATATAATATATAATATACAATATATAATATACAATATATAATATACAATATATAATATACAATATATAATATACAATATATAATATACAATATATAATATACAATTTGCAATATACTTGTACATGAAAATTTCAGAAATCTGATGTTATAAACAAGAATAATGAAAACCATACAAAAGTAATATTTTTGGATTCTGGTAAATTCGTACCAGATTATGAACCAGATTCTTAGAAAGATCCGTTTGGGTTCAACCAGAAGCTACCGTAATCCGCCAGAATATGCCGAGCGGCAATCAAAATCAAAAAAAAAATCAAATTAAAAAACGCTATGAAACAGAAAATTACAATATTTATCTGATACTAATTATAATTAAAGCAAAACAACAACAACAACAAAAAAAAGCAACTGGAAAGCCAATAAAATAAAATATAATAAAAACCTACAGTAAGTTTTATGAATAAATATTGTTTTATGTTTTTGTGTAGGTAAATAACTTTTTTGCATGATTAAAAACTAAGGTACTATTGAAACTTACACACCGGTTATTTTTATATTTGGGTGGAGCGTGAAAGTTAGGGTTTGTCCAAGTGAAACCATCACAAACAGAAATTTTATTTCCAATTTATCAAAAGTCGTCTGCTTTGCACCTTGTTGGGGTTATATTATGGAATTCAAGATCTCCATCGAGCCTAAACAAAATACAGCTTACATCAACAGGTGTGAAGACACCCAAACAGCAGGAGCAGTAAGTGATAACAACAACGACAACACATAAGTAAAGATGGTGCTGCCTTGTGTTTCCCTTCGACATTCAATCATCTGCTAACGACACATTAAGTTGTCCGAAATTATGTTTTTCGTACGTATCCTTCCACTACGATATACGGTTCATTGTGGCATGGAATTATCAGACAAAGCCTATTGCACAAGAAAATAGCTACACCAAGAGAGATGAAGTCAGAAAAAATCTGACAGATCAGATACAGAAATATTTGGTAAAATATCTACAAAAAGGACTCCAAGTGACAGGCTTGGTCTAGATTCTCTCAGATACACCAAGTTTAAATGGAAACAACAAAACACAGATTCAGGGGAACAATCATTCCCAAACAACAACGAATAATCAAGACAACAAACATGATGGCAGACAGTGTCTCTTCTAATTGCAGCGCAAGCCAGAGCTTAGTGCTATGTGCTCTCATATCGACTATCAGCAGTAGTTTGGTGGTGTGGGGTTACCCTACATGTCGCATGATTACTCTTCTCTTTTTCCTAACATAGAAGTAGCTCACACAAACCTCTTCCTCCTTTCTTTCTCTGACAGTGGTGTCAGCAAACAATGTCTTTCTCATACGAGGGGCGTGCAATAAGTAATGCCCCTGACCCACTTCCCATAGCAGTAGAGCAACGAAATTTGGCACAGTTATTAGTCTTTCCCTACATAGGAACCACCCAAAGTTATGCATTTCTCCCATCGTTTGATGCAGTTCTGGAGACCGTTTTTGTAGAACACCCCAGGTTGGTCCTCCAACCACGACATGACTTCAGAAATCAAGGCTGCATCATCTGGGAAACGCTTTCCTTTTAAAAACAATTTCATGGCTGGGAAGAGGTGAAAGTCAGAGGGTGCAAGGTCAGGAGAGTAGGGAGGATGGGGAAGGATTTCATAACCACACGCCCGTGCTTCTGATCTAGCGACATGTGAGTGTTGTCCTGCAGGAGGAGGGTACCTTTGCTGATCTTGCCCCGCTTCATAATTTGATAGCTTCCCTTAATTTCCTCAAAAGTGAAGCATAATAGGCTCCTGTAATTGTGGTACCCTTTGCCAGGAAATCTGTCATCACTACTCCCTCCTGGTCCCAGAAGACTGTGAGCATGACCTTGCCAGAGGAGGGTTGCACCCTTGCCTTCTTTGGAGGTGGTGCGTCCAAGTGCTTCCACTGCATTTACTGGGCTTTGGTCTCTGGATCATAGTGATGGACCCAGGTTTCATCCTGTGTAATCAGTCTTTTGAAAAACTTTGACTCATCTTCTTGGCACATCTCCAAATTCATCCTCGAGCACTTGACGCGTTCTCTCTTCTGGAATGGTGTGAGCAACCTGGGAATCCATCTGGCAGACACCTTATGCATATGCAAATGGTCATGAATGATAGTTTCCACAGACCCTGTACTAATCTTGACATCTTGGGCTACTTGGCGAATAGTAATGGGCCGATCTTCCAAAATGGCACCCTCAACTTGACGGACAGATGTCTCATCAATGGCAGAAGGGGAGGGGAGCGACCAGGTCTGGGAGCTGTTTACACAGACTTCCGGCCATGTTTGAATTCACAATGCCAGTGTTTTACAAGGTCATATGATGGGGCATTATCACCATAAGTTTCTTTCATTTCATCAAAAGTCCTGTGGTGTGTGTCCTTTCAAATACAAAAACCGGATCACTGCTCGACATTCAACAGGCTCCATTTCACACCTGACTCAGTTCAAACACCTGTAAAACAGAAACCACAATTAGTTCAGAGCTGTAATTTGCCACATAACCCGTAGAGATATAAATCATTGCACATGCAAAATTTCAGCTTGATCAGACAACTGGAAGTGGGTCAGGGACATTACTTATTGCACGCCCCTTGTAGCAGCACAAGCCGATCACTCAACGACAGCAACAAACAACATAATTACAGGATTTTCTATTCCCTTTTCAGAACTTTTTTCTCAAAAAAGGACATTTTAATTAATTACAATTTAACTAACCTTTCTATGTTTTCTTTTCTGAACTCTTTTTTTTTTTTTCTTAGCAAAGACAATTCTAAACTTTCCGAAATTTTCTTAAGAGGAGTTTTTATTCAATACGTTTCATCAATAAATATTTAATTTAATATCCTGTCTGCTGTTTTTTTTTGCTACCATACGCAATTTTTTTATTGTGACAGTCGTTATCAGGTACTGAGATACAATATCTCATAGCGTACAATATTACACCCACATCAAAAGTATCCAATACGATTGGTGCCAGATACTTACAATATTACACTAGTGCCATCCGTGTTTGCAACAACTGGTATCAAAGGTCACAATATAACACTGGTGTCAGAACTTGCGGCAAGTTCAAGTCAGATGATTTAGAAACAAAACAATTAGAAATTCATGAAAATGATAACTGAGGAATACAAAGATTTCACCTGATTAGAACTATTCACTCCACTTCTTCCAACAGACAAAATTTACAACCATCTTGCCATTGCGTATGAACAGCAACATGATGAGACTCTAGCTAAGACCGTACTCACCCTCCAGACATCCAAACCATATGGTCCACTTTTCCATAAGTCTCATCACTTTTTTATAGAACCAGAAACCTGTTTTAATGATACGAGACAATAAACATTCACCAAAACTGGTCATACCATACAAGCTTTGCACCAGATACCTGTACACAAGTCAAATGCAATCATTCAGGCATATCTCATATGCCCACACTCCTTTCCAGCCACTGGTGAGAGTCCAAGAATCAAGACATTCAGGTATATGTCAACTCTTGCGATATTTGCGCAAAATGCAAGGGTAATTATAGCAGACGCCCCTACTGGCTCATTGGCCATTGCAAGAGGGGAAAAGACCTTTTGAACTCATCTTCATATACTTTGTAACAATGCTAAGTCTGAAAGGGAAACGATACATCCTAACAATAGTAGGCAGCTTTAGCTGGTACTTCACAACCATACCGTGGGCAAAATATTGCATTATTGACGCCGCCTACAGTTTATACAAGTTCTTCCTTCGTCACAGAGAAATCCCAAGTATTGTATCTTATGACAGAGGAACGCACTTCACAGGAAAAGTCTGCAACCAGATGTTTATCAAACAAGAACTCCACTGTCCCTGCCAACCACAAAGCTCAGAAAATATCGAAAGACAGCATCAGACTATGAAGAACACTCTCTACATGCTTTGTAAAGACAGACACTGTGGATGGACAGGCATTCTTGAATCAGTCGATTCATCCACGAATGCCACAACAAATGCAACAACAGGCATTTACTCATATTATGCGATCACAGGCCGCCACCCTTATATCGGACTGTCAACAACCCATCGACCAGATATTACAGGCAACAACCCTGGTACATACGGCATGCAAATCAACGCTCTGACTAAACATGTTCACCATCATGTCATCCTAGCAAATGACGAAGCTAACCATAAAATGGAAAACAAAGTTAATCACTTGTAACTGCCTAATCGTCTCATCTACAACGGCTACAGAATAAAGTCAAATAATATGATGTGCAAGGTTCAGAATGAAAAAGACGCTACAGCCTGGGTCCACCAAGCACACAGAAGGTTGATTCCACATTCAGAACAACTAAATTTTATCGCTTTTTGATTGGCTGATCAACTGAATAAACACTCTGCATACTCGTATTCTGATAGTTTCTACCAGCTTTCGATTGAGCCGAGCGGACATTTACGAGAATCCTGTTCTTAAAATGGAACTGTACCGTGAAATTTCTGAATGCTAGCCAACAAATATTAACCATAAAAATATTTTTATCTATAGGAAAACCATAAGTTTAAATATTGGAAAATAAAGGATTGTTTTGCAATTAATTGTAATATAAAGAAAAAATATTAATATTTTCTTATCCTATTTAAACAATTTTTTTTAGTATTTTTTATATCATGTTTTACTTGGTTCAACTCGAATGGAGATGTTAATGTTTAGTTATTGCAGTTTAAGAAGCCAAAAATGTAGCAATAACTTCTGGCAAAGATAGTGGAGTAACTGACAGGCAAGCAGAAGTCATAAGTTCAATTTCTATTTACCTCATTTTATTTTGAAAATTATCCATTGGAAAAACGAAAGTTAGTTATATTTCAGTAATTAGATTATTTCTTAACTAGCAGTACCTGGAATAAGAAATATATTTAATCAACAAATATGTTTTGATAAACCTGACATGTTTCTGGATAATGTAAAAAAAATTTTTTTTAGGACAGAAAAACAGTAACATGCACCAAATATAAGTTTAACATTTCTATGGAAATAGTGTCCATTTTATTTTAAATACTAGCTGCACCTGGCTACGCATTGCTGTGGTTCAGGTTATTTAAGTAGAAATACAATAAAAAAAAAATAAAAATGTACTGTAAATTTACTGAGTGTATATATATATATATATATATATATATATATATATATATATATATATATATATATATATATTTCATAAAAAGTTGCATTCTCTAATGTTTATATTACATTTATTATCATTTTTTTTTTTTGCAATTGTTTTAACAACAAAAATTGTTGTTTTTTTTTGTTTGAACACAAAGAAACGCATGTATGGAACCATTAGTGCTGCATGTTTTTTTTTTGTTTATGTTCTCAATACTTGTGGATACACACAATATTTTGGACTTGTTAATGTAGGCACCGCCAAAAATGGCCGCAAAATCAAGTTGTTGTTGTTTTTTAAAACGAAATTACGTTTATTAAAATCCATTATTTCTGAGTAACTTTTTTTTTCCAGAAAGATAAAACCCTGAATTTTATCATATAGAAAACAGAATAATGTAAAACTTTTTCTACTATTTTTAATTCAATTTTAAATGTTAAATTTTCCCAAAAAGTTAACAATTGAAATTTTTTGTCTTGCACAAAAAACGTACTTAAATATTTAAAAAAAAGGGTTTTTGAAATAATTAATTAATTTATTTATTGTCTAACTAAGATTTAGGATGATTTTCTAAGAGAATATGCAAAAATATTATAATATAAGTACCTGAATTTCAAATAATTCCACTTATTCATATAGGTAACCAGATATTCGCGTTGACGTAGAGTTCAGATCGACTCTGTTTACGTTTTCGTCTATAAAAAGCAAACTATGGAAGACCAAACAGGCCAAAAAACACTTATTTTTCAGTGACGAAAATTTCAATGTATTATTAAGCTGAGGCTGGCCAGTACCAGATGGGTGACCATTTGTATGCGTTTGGTTTTTAATGTGTATGTGTGTGGGGGCCAGACTCCCCAAAATGGGGGGGGGCAATTTAAAGCAGAATAAAAAAAAATTATTTCAGCGCGTTTGGTCCACCATAGTCAAAGGCGGCAAACGTTTTCAAACGGGATCGAAAAAAATGATGCTATTTTTAACACAAAGGGCACAATATTTATCGAATTTTTTTTTTGGGTATCGATTATTCAAAGCATGCCCTGTTTAATAATGGTCATGCATTATTCGGCTCGCTAAAAAAAAATTGTTAATTTATTTATCAAAAATTTAAAAATAGCTTTTTTCGTATAAATATTAAAAAATTTTTTTTTTTGTTTTGCTTAACTTAAATTAATTATTTTACTTAACATATTCACCGAATTTCACACTTCAAAACTCAAAAGCGGGATAATTAAACACAATCGAAGTTCTGATATTCAGACGTCAAAATAAGGTATGCAAACAATTTTTTTTTTTTTTTTTTTTTTTTGAATCTATAATTCTGTCCCTTACAACACAATATGTTGATTTCAGTCTCAGATGATTATTTTAAGCATATTTGTTCCCACTTCAAAACAAGGGGGGGGGGGTTGTAAGCAAAAAAAATATATATATATAAATATCGTTTATGAAAAATAAGTACACTGTTATAAAGTTCATTCTTCTCCTAATAATCGCTGAAAATTTCGTATTGATCGGATAATTACCTGATTTTTGGTAGATTTTTAAAAAGACGGTCCGTCAAAAAGTACTGACCTGCCCCCCCAGTTTTGGCGGTGCCTATGTTAATGTTTATAGCAAACGCCCAGTGGATTGTGAAGGGCAAAACACACACGCAAGACTATAATGACATAAGCATGAAACAAACTTGACGCTGATTGAGATTGTCGGACTGCTTCCTCATCTTGATTGTTATAGTCACAACGTTTCGGCCGTTTTGTCCTCTGGCCTTCATCAGACACCTGATGAAGGCCAGAGGGCAAAACACCTCATCTCAAAAATACAGACAATTACAAACTTGACGCAGTCTGAAGTAATATGTTTCTTAGTGACGCCATATTGTAATTTTAGTAACTGTTTGGAGCATAGAATTGGATTTTGGAATATATGAATTATCAGAGCGCAAGCATTAAGAATGGATAGAGTTTGATGAGGGAGCCGTTATTTATGAATTGGAAACTGAAGATTATGTTAGGTCTATGTATTTTTTTAGCCAGTTACGGATGGTGAAAGCACAGAATCTGTGGAAAGTGTAGAATTTGTTCCAGTGACAACTGGGAGTAGTGGTAGGACTAAATATATATATAGAAAAATAGGCACATCTTCCTCTAAAGATGTTGTGATTGATGTGTTGCTCATAGAATGCAATGTAGCATTTTCATATCATGGCTGAGTGTGTATAAAATGGTGTTCAAAAGTTACATAAGATAGTGGCTATTAGATGTATTGAATTTGTATGTGGCATCTGTTGTTGCAAACCTACAATACTTTGGCCCAGAGGGGGAATTTTTGCAGTCATTTTATTATATATATATAGGAGAGGAAATATAGAACTGACCCAAATGAGATAAATTAAATAAGTACTAATAAATACTTAGAAAGTGTTATTGTGCTACATAGTTTACTCCTCTTGACAGACAATTTTTTTTTTGCCCTATTTTTTTAAATCTTTTTTTTGCTCTATTTTTTTTTTAATCTTTTTTTTTGCTCTATTTTTTTATGTTCTTTTTTTTACGCAACATTTTACTGACTTTTTCTTTGAAGAACCACTACAGGTTAAAATTATGAGTTCCTTTTCCACACTATTCAGAAACGAGGTGACAAAGGGAGGACACTCTCATATTCTTGTCTAAGGGGGCCAGATTGGCCCTTCTGAAGTCAAATTTCGTGACTCTTCTGAAGCAGTTTAGCCTACAAAAATTGTATTTGACCTTTTTGAAAGCATAACATACCGACTAACTAAGGTAGGAACAAGCAGAATATTATATAAATTTGTGTATTTTTAAAGTTGAAATAATACAGAGCAACATTTGTGAAATTAAGATTTTAAGAATAAAAATTAAATGAGGAAATACGAAACATAGAAAGGAGAAACATCAGTATGTTTTTTGTATGTGAGCTTTTTTAATTATATTTTATTTATTTATTTATTTAAATAACATTTAATTTAATTTTTTTTTTTATTAAAAATTCTTTCCTACACTATTTTGTCTGAAAGTTAGTGATCATCCACAAACACTTGATAGGGGTTAATCTGTAATAAAGTGCCATAGGGAAGTGTTCCTATCTAAAGTTAAAATTGTATTATTTATTTACTTTATTTTAAGTACGTTTTTTTCCAAGTTGTTTACAAGTAATCATCTAAAAAAAAATAAATAAAAAAAATAGAATATTTTTATTTTTCAGTGAAAAGAGTTGATGTTTCCCTTTTCTATATTTCGTATTTCCTCATTAAAACAACATTTTACAATTCTGAATAAAAAATAATAATCTAAACTCTTTTCAGTTTTTAGCTATAAATTCAGTTTACTATGTAGAGTTAATATAGAGTTAATATAAAACGGTACCCTACTGATTTTTCAATTATCTTTAAAAAAAAATTAAATATTCTAATTATAAATGACTTCTCAGAATTTCAATTAAGCTAATCGTTTTTATTTATGATGTCTTTTTGTTGTAGCCATTGTAAGCCGTTAACAATCAAGACAAACACAGTGGTATGGTTAACAAAAAGTGTATTGACAAAAGATTCTGAGGCCATAACTACCACGAATCATTACTTCCTTCCCACCAGAGGAAGATGTGACTAGGTCGAAAGGTGGGGAAAGTAAAGTCAGTGCTCATCAAAAATTGTGTTGCTAACCCCTTTGGCATTCCCTGGTGGAGGCAAGGTTTGGGAGGATGGGCCTCCTATGATTACACAAAACAAATGCCCTAGTCCTCTATATAAAAGATCACCAAAATGATCCAGTTTCTGCTGGGCTGATTATTGAGATAGGAAACCCGACTGCAACCAAAACCTTGCACCAAATGGCATAATTCGTCATCCAATAATGGGTTTATGGATATAATAATGGGTTAGATGAATATAACTATATTTATAGTTACTGGGCAAGTCCACCATTCTTAAAAAATAGGTATATCAGCTTACTCCATAACACTTTTTGATGTCATCTTGTCAATAATCTCATGTCCATTTAAGAAGAATAAATAAATCTCATAAAATATAAAATACTAAAAGGTCACCTGGCATTGCCCGGTCGTAAAATATGCATGAATATTATTTTAATCCATGCAGATTTCTTATTATTATAGAATCAATTCTTTATTGACTGTTATCCAATATACAGTAATGCTTTTAAAAGTTTTTAAAAAATATGTCTTTGGTATCATCTGCTGGAATCGAAATGACTCCAGCCTTAGTTGTTATTTATCTCTCCAGCATCTGAGCTAATGACAGATGGATACAAAAGATTAAAAATTAAACAACTTTAAGCTATGTACAAAATTAACAGCAGGAGTAATGTTTTATTCAATTACTCTGTCAAGGTCAACTGTTTTGTTTACAATTTTGACTCCTTATCAGTAACTTTTGCTAAAAACCAAATCGAAAGTGCACATCAGGTCACAATACTCTACATGTCAAATTAAAAATTTGTAGACCAACTATAAATATATATATGTGTGTGTGTGTATGTGTGTGTGTGTGTGTGTGTGTGTGTGTGTGAAAATATGATTTTTTTTCAATTATATTTAACCTTTTTTTTGTATACTAATCCCTAATTTGAGAAGCTCAATGTAATTACAGAGCATATAACAAACAAATGACAAAACTATATTCCAAATTTCATGATGTTGACTATCTCACAATTTATTCCTTTAATTACATTGACATTCACAATTTTTGACAGCAACTGTTTCATAGTGCAAATTCATTCACTTAATTATTTTATCAATCAATGAATCTATTCTGCTCTTAATTCGTCAGAAGAAATAGCAACTATCAATACATTAAAAGAAAAGAAAATACATTTGGCCATGATTACTGTTCTGGGTAGTAAACATCCCTATATCTATAAAAGTATGGATTCGTCTGGCACTACGTAAGCCAGACATTTCTGCCGTCAAACAGAGAGCACACGCGTAGTTTAACCACTCGTATGGATTCAAAAAAGACCCACAAGGATCTCCTTTGGATAAACAACCAACTTCTGTTCAACAAACTCATATTTTTTTACCTTCTTTGAAAAAGCAAAGATTGGCTCAATAAAGCTTTTTCAACAACAAAAAACGACCTCACCTTAGAAAAGTTTATTTTTCAAAAAGTCGTGAGTAGAAAAAAATCTACAATTGCTAAAGAGTTGACCTAATTCATTTCTAACTTTTGGTTTGTGTAAGTCATGCACAGTTTTCAAATTTGAAATAAGACATTTTTTTTTTTTTTGCCCTAGAATTTTTTTTCTTTATGCAAAAGCCTTTATTTTTAGACTTCGTTGAAAGTGTACATTTTTGGTTTTAAACACACAAACGAAAGAAAAAAAAGAAACTAGCTTTTTCTTGCGGGCTGGCCAACTTTCGCTTGTGAAAATATCTTAATTTCTCCTTTTTGCTAGAAGCCATTTTCGTTTTACAATATATGTTTTTAAAAAATCTTATTACTGTGGCCTAAAAATTTCTGTCGATAGTCTGCATGATTTTTGTTTTCTCAGTAAAACGAGAAAAGAAAAAAAAAACGTATACAAACTCTATGAAGGATCGAAACAACATTCACTCCATTATGAGAATTTAGGACAACAACGTGAATACTCGACTGGATTTTTGCTATGAAAAGGGATTTCAATTCGTTTTATTATTCCAAATTCTTCTGAACTCAAAATTCTTTGTACTTTTTTTTTCGAGATAGTTAAAATAAATTCTCAACTGTCTTTTGTTCTGTGGAAAATTGAACATTTTTTTCTGTTAAAACAACTTGTACTTTATTTTTCTTTGTGAATATTAACTTGGCATATCTTTTCCATAAAGTCGCAGTTTTTCTGTTTAGCATTATAGCCAGTCTTTGACAAACTATTGCCAAAACAGGTAAAACCACAAAAGACAACTGTGTTCAAGAAGAATTCTGTGCCGCAAGAGAAAATATTTTTCCACAAAGATAATATTTTCTGGGAGCATGGAACAATTAAGAACAGGATCGGCCGTATCGTTTATGTGACGGAAGCACCATATTCCACACATAAGAAATATTTGAACCAGATAAGCAAATGCACTTTGAACGAGTTAAGTGAAACTCCGTCAGAAGAAGTGATGTTGGATCTACTCTATGACCCATTTGATATGGAACCCCCTCAATCTAGAACTGAAATACGTCATTCTGGCTGAAAATGAAAGTCAACTTGAGAAAGAAAAATTATATTTCAGGGAAATAAATCTTCAGAGAAGGGTGTTCTGGGGTAGTTAACACTATGATTGTATGGATTCATCTGGTACTATGTAAGCCAAACGTTTGTCATCGAGCAGAGAGCACACGCATAGTTTAACCACTTGCAGTGAACATTAGGACTCATTCACCTTAATATTGTGACCACCTAAATAGAACCACAACAATTAAAACATCTGAAAATTGGAAAAGAAATTGCAATTATCTTTTATTTTATTACCGTACTTTGAATTTTCAAGTAAAGTCACTAAAATTTGAATTTCCGTATTAATAAATTGTATTAATTTTGAGTTATATCTCTCTTTATCAACCCTAGTTATATTAAACGATCTTTTATTGACAAATAATATATTTATCTAGTTTAATTGTTATTTTATATATTTATTTATAAATCCAATTTGTATTATAAATTGATTATATTATTTATTTAAATATTAACTTTTAAAACATTTCGATATGAATTAATATATATATTAATGAGTTTTATTTATCTATAATCCAAGTTAAATTATAATATTCATATCAATGATAAGTCGGTATGTCTATCAGTTACCATTCCATACTTATATTCCATCTACTCTAATTTACTGAATTCAAATATATCCCAATTTTTATTATTTTAATTGTATCCAAATATATTGAAATTAGATCCTATATTTACTTTATATTTTATCCAAAAGTAATACTAAAATATTTGATATCCTTTAAGCTATACTTTTGTATTAATATTATTTAATTGTGATTATTGCTGACATATATTTTACTTCAATCTATCATATATTCATTAATTTGTATATTTTATTTAATTTTAATTTACTTTAATTTTTTTTATTTATATCCATAACCGAAATAAAAAAATTTGCTTTTAATTAAAAATAAACAGATTGTAAATAGGGATAATATTATTTTGTAATAACATTAACAATCCTAAAATAAGAAAAGCAAAAAAAGAATTAACTCGTCAAATATTATTTTAAATACTCATTTAATTAATTAAAATAAATTATTATATGATTAGTGTACTTTTAAACACGAATACAAGTGGAAATATGATTTATTCAAGTTAAAAAAAGAAAGTAAAAACTTGTACTAAACAATTTAACTAGTTTAGGAAATGATTATTAATACTTGATTGAATAATATTTGTATATAAAATTCAGATAGAAAAGAAAAAAGGTAATTTTTAGGGTAAAAAATTTTCAAAACAATTAAAATAAATAAAATAAAAATAAAATAGTAGTAATTAAGTAAATAAAATTAAATATTAAGCTGATAAGATTATAAATATATAACATCTCAAATTAAAATTAAATTTTATTAAGCTGAAAAGATTATAAATATATAACATCTCAAATTAAAATTAAATTTTATTAAGCTGATAAGATTATAAATATATAACATCTCAAATGAAAATTAAATTTTATTAAGCTGATAAGATTATAAATATATAACATCTCAAATTAAAATTAAATTTTATTAAGCTGAGAAGATTATAAATATATAACATCTCAAATTAAAATTAAATTTTATTATTTCAGTTATGGATAAAATTAAAAAATAAAAGTAAAATAAAATTGAATAAAATATACAAATTAATGAATATATGATAGATTAAAGTAACATTTGTCGCTAATAATCACAAATAATATCAATACAAAAGAATAGCTTAAGGGATATCAAATAGTTTATTACTTCTGAATTTACGGATAAAATAAAATAAAGAAGTAAGGTATCTAATTTCAATATATTGGGATACAATTAAAACAATAAAAATTAGGATATATTTGAATTCAATAAATTAGAGTAGATGGAATATAATTATAGAATGACAACTGATAGACATACCAACTTATCATTGATTTGAATATTATAATTGAACTTAGATTATAGATAAATAAAGCTGAAACATATATCAATTTATATCGAAAGGTTTTAAAAAGGTTAATATTATTCAATTTAAATCTATAATATAAATCTCACCCATATATTTAAATGTATGCATGCATGCATGCCTCGCAAAAACTTTCGACAGAGGCGACAGATTTTCACAAGATCAGTATCATTTTGAAGCTCGACCCTTCGAATGACAAATATCGAAAAATTGGCCAAAAACATCACCCTCAATTGGGCACTTTTCTACAGAGAAGGGGTCACTTTTTTTGGCGATATTTTGGAAAGTCATCGCCTCTTTTCCATTGTCTAGCCTTAATTTAAACCTACGTCACTTCCAGTTTGGTGATGGGTGCAACAGCTAACGCATCAGGGTTTTTTTTTTACTTTCTTTTCCTCCTTCGTGGTACGGGTTCGAGCCTGCCTGCCTGCCTACTACAATTTTTTGCTTTTGCTCAACCCACATTTACAAACGCCAGGCAGCCAGGCCAGTAATTAATAAAAGTCAATTTTCATCTGATCCCCATCTGGCATCAATCAAAATGATTGGCTCTTGTCTTGGTGAGGCTCCATGTTTTGACAAACTTCTAGGCCTGACCTTTATTCTTGATCTGAGATGGAACATGTACATCAAATCCATGGCCAGAGCTACTGGGAAAATGGTGGGATCATTCTACCCCTCCAGTAGATATCTCATTGCTGATGCAATTCTCTACCTGTATAAGAGTCAAGTATGTCTAAGGATGGAGTACTGTTGCCACATCTGAGCAGGAGTTGCCAGAGGCAATTTATCCTGCCTTGACAGAGTCCAAATTAGACTTTGTAGTGGGGGATGCCCTTTTCTCTTTCCTGCAACCTCTTTCTCACAGAAGAAACGTTGCAAGTCTGTCTGTTTTATCATTATTTTCATGGCAAGTGCTCATCTGAGCTCTAATCTATGGTCCCCTCTGTCCTGACTTTCACGAATAACGCTCATCTAGCTGAAACCACTATCAATAATTTCCTCCACTTTTTATCTGTGCCTAAACCTAAATGTAAATTCCATGAACAAAACTTCTTTCTTAGAACTGCACGCCTGTGGAACTGTTCCGTTTTCCTGCTTTCCAACTGACTACAATATGGTGTTCTTCAAGTCCAACGTAAACAAATTCTTGATGAGTCATCCCCTTAAGTAATCCAATTTACCAAATTTCCATGACTAACGATTACTACAACATTTTCTTATTGACTAGTGTACACTCATCAACCCTTATCCTCGAGTGGCCTCCAAGCCTTGATAAGTGGTGACTCCTTTGTAAAAAAAAAATTTATAGTACAAATTAGATTTATAAATAAATATATAATAAAATAAAAATAGATAAATTTATTATTTATCAATTTAATAAAAAAATCGTTTAATATAACTAGGGGTGATAAAGAAAAATAACTCATCTATTATATAAATCTCACCTGTCTGTTAGTGAGCGTGTGTATGCATGTATGTTTGTATGCATGTATGTTTGTATGCATGTATGTTTGTATGCATGTATGTTTGTATATCTGCCTAAAACTTTCGACAGAGGCGACAGAGTTTCACAAGATTAGTTTCATTTTGAAGCTCGACTCGAGGGAGGGGTCGCTATTTTTGCCGATATTTTCGAAAGTTATCGCCTCTTTTCAATTGTTTAGCCTTAAGTTGAACCTTTGCCGCTTCCGGTTTGGTGATGGATGCCACGGCAAAGACATCCCTTTTTTTTTTCACGTTCTTTCCCTCCTTCGCGGTACGGGTCCGAGCCTGCCTGCCTACTACCACTTTTTAACTCAACACACACCTCCCAAACACCGGTCAATTCTGAGCACTCAGGCTAGTTTAAATATGAAAGTGAATTATTAGCCTTTAAATGTTTTTAAACAAATTATGAAAAATATAACAAAGGGAAATTATATTAAAATTAAGTAAGATTAATGAAAAATAATTAAATGACAATAAAAGAATTATAATTTATGTAATAATAAATTTAATTAAAATTGTAATAAAAAGGAATTTTATGTGGATATATAATTTAGATAATAAACACAAATACAAACATTTTATAATTAGTTTCCTATAAAATTAAACATATAGACATATGTTATATATATATTACAATTATTAATATTATTCAAATAAAATATATATAAATTAATTATAAATAATAAATAAATAAAATATTAAATATATTTTTTTAGTAGTGTATATCAAAATGAATACAATTTATTAATACGGAAATTTAAATTCTAGTGCCTTTACTTGAAAATTAAAAATAGCACAATAAAAGATAAAATAAAAGGTAATTGCAACTTCTCTCCTAATTTTCGGATTTTGTAATTATGCCCGAATGTATTTTATTTTATTTTAATGGATTGATAGTTGCTATTTCTTCTGACGAGTTAAGGGCAGAATAAATTCATTGATTGATATGATAATTAAGTGAATGATTTTGCGCTACGAAACAATTGTCAAGAATTGTGAATATCAACGTAATTAAAGGAATAAATTGTAAGATGATCTAATATCATGAAATTTGGAATATAGACTTTTAGTATATATATATATATATATATATATATATATATATATATATATATAGAGAGAGAGAGAGAGAGAGAGAGAGAGAGATACATATATATAGATATATAGACAGATATAAAAATATTTCCGTATACTAGAACGTTTTCATAAGTTCTATGTAAATATGCAGAATGTAGAAACTATGCACGAATAGAATTCAGCGTAATAGTGAAATAAAACGAATCATCTAATAAGAAACCATAAAATAAGTAATTACTTAATGCTCATTTTTTAAAGGAACAGGCAAATTAGTTAATCTTTATGTAGTCGTTCGCATATCCATGACTGAGTATATTAAGACTCAGTTATTAATTTTCAAATAGAAAAAGTAGGCTTCTAATATCAATGTTAAAAAAAAACTTAAAAAAAGAGAGAAAAACTCAACGTTTTTGGCATATAGATGAAAATAAAGATCAAATTCATAAATATTCCATTAGGTACCCCTCTAAAAATCTCTTTATGAATTTGGTTTACCATTATTTTTAAATTCATCCAGTTTATTCTTGAAATTATTTACATTAAATGTTAAATTAAATTTGCACTACAAACTGATCTGTCATTTATAAATTAAAAAGTTTTAAAATAAAATATTTCAAAAGGTTTACCTTTGGGAGGGGGGTTATGTGTCGAACCCTTTTTACAATTAACTTTTTAAGAAAATATGTTTACTCTGATGAGAATTGAATGAAAAAATACTTTATTTTCTAAACCCGATTTTCTTCAAAAGATATTTTAACTATAGAAGCATGTTTAACACGAGAGCAATAATCACTTATTATTGGGAAAGTTAGTTATTATCCATCAATGGCAGATATGATAGATACTGTGCCAAGTTCATTTAAATGTTCATATGACTTTTCCATAGCGACCCATATATTTTAAAATTAGCTGGACGCCCAGCATTGCCCGGTCGTACAATACACTTAAACATGATATTTTAATTTATGCAGATAGCGTATGTATTAATTAATCATCTAATATTTTATATTACGAGGAATAATTTGTCCGGTGGACTAATCCGAAAAAAATAAAAATAAAAATAAATAATAATAATAATAATAATAATAATAATAATAATAATAAATAAAAATAATAATAATGATAATAATAATAATAACAATAATAATAATAATAAAAATAATGATAATGATAATAATGATAATAACAATAATAATAATAATAATAATGATAATGATGATGATAATAATAATAATAATAATAATGATAATAATAATAATAATAATAATAATAATAATAATAATAATGTCATTCATCAAATTCCCTCTGTGTTTATAACATCACGTCAGCTGATATTTGGGCTTGACAATGGAAAAATCATTTCTGATTAATTTAAAATATGCAAACCAAGAAATGATTTGCGGCGATTTTAAATGGTACCTCTTCTTTTATTGTAAATTGAACTCATTAATAAGAAAAAAATTTAAATAAAATGGTTAGGTACACCCGGGCCTGAACAGGGGATCATTTGATCTGTAGTTGAATGCTCTACCACTGAGATCTCCAGATTACAATAAATCTGTTTTGTTTTTTTAAGAAATGATTTGCTAAGATTTTATTATTTCCCTTGGCCGGTGTAATGTAAAATATTCCTCTGTAAAAATTATTTTTTTATCTATAAGAGAGAAAGACTATTTTTAAGATCGGAATTTTTTGATTTTCGATGCTTATCAGATGAATTTCTGTACAAAACATATCTTAGAACACTGCCAGACATATAAATTACTTTTGTGTGAAATTTGCAAAAGATAGGCTCAGCCCTTTCATAACTTATGAGGAAGGCAGTCACACACACAAAGTGACTTTTTATATAAGAGTAGAGATAGATATATTATAATCATTTTTGTAAGAACATGACTTACTGGCTTACAATTGTCTTTGTTCTTGTTTGGTGAGAAACAATTTTAAACAATTCATATATATTGTTACCATTTGTTTGAAAAATGAAAAAGTGAACATCTTCTCCAACTACAAAAAGAAACAAACATTTTAATAAAAAATAAAACGCAAAAAGTTCAATCCTTATGGCATAACACTAGAGTTGAAAAACAATGGATGGTGTTTAAAAGAATGCGGTTAGGTGACTACATTCCTGTCATATACAAATAAATGCCGCTTGATTAAATATCAAGTTCACAATTTAATATAGTTAAATGGTCGTATGGGGAGGGGGGGCATTGAGAGAGCACACAACTAAATGGTATGAGATTGATAGTTTGCTTCACTTAAAGAACTTTTTCCAATTCAAATAAGTAGACCTTGAACATTCGAGCAATTTTTTTTTTTTTTTTTTTTTTTTTATTAATTCAGAAAATAGAACAGGGCATCTTGGTACACTCGGTGACGTACTAAGACATTAAGGTTTCTTAATAGACTAACCACTCATACCAAAGAGAAAGAATTCCTAATTTCAATAAACGACTTCTTCAAAATCATTCTTTAAAGAATTCCTGTTAAAAATCAATCTTAACCAATTAGGTTAGCCCAGCCCTACACCAGTTGGAGAAACCACTCGACAGCAATCCAAGACATTTGAGTGAACTTTGAAGATTAATTCTTTAAGTCTTATTTGCTTGATTGGGTTTAGTCTTGCAGAATACACTCAAGTAGGAATGGAGAATGATTTAGAAGGTTTCAAAAGCATTTAATGGCTTGGATTTAATTTGTCTTGAACAAATCTAAAACTAGTAAGAATAAAAAAGGTAAAGTATAAGAGATATTATTATATAAAAAGTTAATAATCATCCTATGGACAGTGATTGGTTATAAAAAATTTTATCCTACTAAATCAAACATATGTAGAAGAATGTAATTGAACTTCGACTAGTTACCATCAGATTGGTGGAGTCATATTTTTTAATTTTCTAAGAATTAACAGTTGGGGTATTAAGAGACTTTAAAATACAGTTGTAATCTGAATGTCTTGGAATTTAGGAGCCACAAATTTTTTTTTTTTGTAATCATAGCAATCGCAATTTTTTTTTTTTTTAATTTTAAGAGTCACAATTTTTTTTATTTTAAAAGTTGCTATTTCTTTTTTTTAATTTATAGAGTCGCTATGTTTTTTTAATTTATAAAGCTGCTATGTTTTTTTTAACATTTATGAAGCCGCTACGTTTTTTCGCAAGTTTTTCACAGTCCTTGGACTTGCAAACTTTCTGGAATTCCAGGAATCAAAATTTTTTTGGCAGTCCTAAGAATCACAATTTTTTGGCTGGCCTAAAAATCACAATTTTTTGGATCCTAGTAATCAGAGTTAGGCTGTATACCTTTAAATTCTGCAACCCTGTTTGCTATATCTAATTTTTAAGCAAATTTAATTTTAACTTAACTGAATTTTTTTTTTTCCACTTGAATACCATCAAGTTTCAGTTTTTATTTATACTTGCCAAACAATTTTTTTTGCAAGAAATAATAGGCCTTTTATCCAAATATAAACAAGTGGTTGTTTATTTAGCATCTACTAGCAGGGAAATCCGATGGTGTATTGAATGAGGATCAACAAATGTTCAACTCTTCCATCCTTTTATTGTCATCGAAATCAATGAAATTACCTATTTTTTAGCAAATAGATGATTGTCTGCTCTTGTTAGTGACCCCACCTCCGCAACGTATCGGGAGGAAGCTTCACACACTTTCCTGCAGTTTCAGTCTACAATACACTGTAGTCTACATTGCACTGTAAAGAATCTACTGTTGATTTTATGAAAGTATGTGTAAATAATGGGTGAACTTTAAATGTAAAATGCAAACGTCAAGTATCATGGTTTAATTATGGTCTAAAAAGAAAGATTCATTTTAAACGTACTCATTTCATAAAAGAATTTACAGTTGATTTTATAGGTTGGGCTTTTCTGCTTTTGTGGTGACAAAACTTCTCAAATGCATTTGTGATGTTAGGTTGTATAAAGATGTTAACTTTGGTCAAAATCAGACTTCCTTCTTTAATCAGATTTCTTTGATTATCGATTTTCAATACTTATCAGATACATTCCGATACAAAATCTACATAAGAACACTCCCAGACACATCAAGTACCTTTCTACCAAATTAAAAAAAATTCAGCCCTGTCATTTCAGAATCCAGAGGGAATGAACTCGCACGCATGCGCACACATTAACTTTTATAGATATATGTATACACATACAGACCGATTATAACATTGGTACACAGATGAAGTAATCTAAAAAGGGTGAATTCGAAATAAGGGAGGTGGGGGACAAGCCATACGGGAGGAGGAGATAAATGGTAATCCTTTCCATGGAAACATCATTTTCAATTATTTAATGTTGAAACACTTATTGTAAACAAATCATTGTATACGATCAGTTAAAGACAAGTCTACAGAAGGTTACAATGTTTGCCTACAAAAGAGAGAAATCCAAATTCAAGCAATTCCAAATGGTATTATTTGGCTATTGCCATGATAAGTGTGGGGAGATTCTTACAGGGGGTATCCATTGTCTCTTGAGACTGAATGGAGGTCTCTGATGCATCATTGAACAAAATAGGTGTAAAGTAGAATTTGACGTGACGATATCCTTTATACCAGTATTTCCCAACCATTATACTTTAATGGACTCGTTCAATAATAGTGATGTCCCAAGAAACTCCTACATAAAAAAATATTTTACAGTATTATTTATTTCTCCTTCATAATGCAAAAAATATTTTTCTTTTTATAACCGGTTTAAAAAAAAAACACATACGAGCTGCTGAAATCAGTTTGTACTCATTAAGTTGTTTGGTTCCTCATGAATAACTCATGTAAAGTTTTACATAAATTCTCTTTGACCGTTTTTTAAAATGACGTGATAGTATGAAAATATTGTTATATCCCAAAAATATTTCTCCGCATGTAGAAGAAAATTATTTAAAAGAAAAAAAAATGAAAAATGCATTTGCACTTATGTACAAAGACTTAATCTCAGTTTGCTTATCAGTATTTATTGAAGGAACCCTTGACAATCTCTTAATAGACCCCAGTGTTCTGCAAAACTCTGGTTGGGAAACTTTACACTAATCGTACACCCCACTTCTGTTGGCAAAAACATATTTTTAATTAGCATTATTAAAATATTTTGGCTATCCAAGCACCTCTATAAAATGAGGTGTCTGTCAGTCTTGCTTAAGTTTCAAATAGAATTTTTATTTCTAAACATGTAAGTTGAGCAGACATCTTCATGGACCAGTTGAAGAAATTTTAATTCTGAAAACAAAAATACATCAATGAGTTTTTTCTTTTTATTTTTTAAATTTCATTCTCAGAAATCATATCGCCTCAGCAACAGTCAGCAATACAATAAAAAGAAAATATACATTTTGTAAGAATTTGAAAAAAAAAAAATAATAATTTACCAATGCAAAGAGTAGTCCAACTGATTCTAGAATGAGTTCTTGGTGCCCAATTTTGGTAACATTGAGCTTTTCCAGGTCATAATGCGATAGCATAAAGAGTTTCTTCCCATCAATGTCATTATTCAGAAAATAATGCGCATACGGAAGCATAACATCATCGAGGCCTAAAAGAAAAAGAAAAAGAAAATTCAAAGGTTGATAATTTTATCCATCTGTTCGTCAGTCACCATATTTTTAGTGTAATAAATACAGAATTTGTTTGATTTTTAAATATCGAGAATCTTAAATACTTTTAGATTGTATTAATAGTAAATAAATTTCAAACAAATAAAGCGGATGCAATGAAATTAAAACCGAAATCTTGAGATCTTTAGTTTGAAGATCTACCAACGGACTTGGATTTTCTTATGAATAGAGTTTAAAACATTGTGTTAATAAAATAATTACAGTTTTGGTGTGGCGTCATAGATTTATGATTTTAAGTCATGTTTCAACAAATGAATTCAAACATAAACAATAATTAGAAATAAATGAATCGACAAACATTATCAATAACGTATGAAATTCTTTTAACAATCCAAAACAATTTATTTCACTTTAATAATGTAGTGTATGTAATTCTTTTATAATTATATAATCTTTTCAACTCAGCAAAACTATGCGATCAAAGAGGTGGGCATAGTTTTGATAGTTCTACAAATATCAAAGTGAAGTAATTTGGGACTTTCAGTCGCACAGCTCATATTAATATATCATACCATCGTAATGTATATCAAATGAAACAGTTCAGCTTTATACATTGGTTTCTTACAAAAATTTTGGATTAATTCATTTTTTTTAGATAAGACTTATGGACGGCTAAAGATTTTACAATCTATAATACATTGGGACGAATTTAAGAAATATCCATGTCCGGGCTATCATGCTTTACATAACTAATAAGAAACAAACATGTACATTGTTTTGAAAATGTGCCTGTATGTGTGTGTGTGAATATATATATATAGGATTTAGAGGCGGCGAACTTTATGAAAAATATTTTTCTGTAATTTATTTTAATTTTAACAAATATGTGGTTCATTCCAAAGATTAATGTTTGGCATTTATAATTTAAATATAATTTTGGGCATATGGCTCTCTGGCTTGCACATATATAACATAATCTAGAGGTTCAATTTTCACAAACTTTATGCATTAAATTAGGCTTATTTCAGCAATAATGTGTTAAATGTTGTCTTTCAAATGGTCTATTGTGTCTGGTTTATCAGCATAGACAAGAAAATAATCTAATGGAGTTAAATTGCATGAATGAGGTGACCAGTTGACAGGTCCATTTCATGAAATTATTCGTTCATCAAATGTTTCTCTCAATAAATTGATCATTTGCAATTTGCAAACACTGCTTGGGTGTCACTCTCTTCATGATGAATTGCCAAACCAAATTGAACTCAAAGTAACCGATGGCTGACAAATCTGCAATTAAAAGAAATAGACATCGATTTCAAGTTTGCCACCTCTAAAAAAAAACACCCTATATATCTAAGGGAGTAAATATGAAATAAAAATCAGAAAATTAATTCAGGGAATGGTTGAAAAGCCAGACAACATATATCTTACTAAATTGTAGAAGCCAAATCCAAAGTAATTGTAGACGCAGAATAAACTTTACTTTGGAACAATTATTTCAAAAACGTTTTTTTATTATAAATTTTAATCCTTATTTACAAATAAAAAACTAAACTAAATATAAAATTTTGACGGCTAACAAAATAAGAGAATGGATAGACAAATTATATTAGTTTTGATGTGTTAGAATAGGTTCACCTGTATGAGTCACTAGGGTCAATTATCGGTTAGATCCACAAAACAATTTAAATAATTAGAACGTAAAGAAATGTGAAGAAACGAAAATTATTTTTATCAATAGATTTTCTTTGTGGCATAAAATAAGTAAAGGTAATCAAGGAATTAAACAAGTCTAAAAACCATTACCGAATTGTCTGGTAGATGAATAAATCAAGTTAATCATTAGAAACAGAGATACATCAATAAAAACCAGCTAAACAATTCCCAATATATTAAGATATTCTACCTTACCCAGTTGCATCATAATTTTTAAGTAGACAAAACAGCTCTTAAAACCTAATACAGATACATATATATCGTTAATAGTAATAATAAAATCAGATTCATCATTTATTATAAGACATTCTGAACTGCTAACGTCATAACTAACAATAACACCTCTCAAGCCAAAAACAATATAAAAACTGTTATATTGGTTACACAACTACTACACTTTCCCCAAGACTAACATTGCATCTTTCTTACTCTAATTCAATCTCCCAGTAATTGAAGGAACACTACTACAATTTAAACAACACTTAGTTAATAACACAAAATATTGTATAATTTAAACGTAAAAAAGCCGAAAATCTTAGAGGCACTGTATATAAAAACCAGACATGCCATGATAAATATTAATTACGAATCTAGTCACAATATCTTCAAGTGTCTAGGTTAATAATCGACTTTAAAATATCCTTCAACAAAAATCTCTACGTTTAACCTTTTAAATATTGTAAATTATAAATATTGAAAATTTTAACATTCAAATACAGCATTGCATCACCTATACATGCTTTTATAAAAAAACAAAGTTCAAACCCAACATACCAGAGCAATACTCCATCTGATGAGTATTGAATGAGTCAGTTGAAAGTACTCGCAAAAAGGAGGAAACAAAAAACATCTGTGGAGCTTACAAAAGTTTAACAGAATTATGCAATGGATTATCTCAAAGATCAAGAAGACCAAACAATCATTCAAAAACATTGCATACAATTCAATAATGTTTGTTTATAAGCCAAAGTTTCCATTCTGTGGGGTTCACATCAATTCTCAAGCCTAGAGAGAGATGTTCGACAACTTGACAGCATGATACCATTTCATTTGAGCTGGAAAGCCACTTATTTGTGACATTACTCGCTCGGCCCCTTTTATGCTGTCATGAATTGCACAATTTGCTGTCAATCGTAACAGCGCAGTTTAGCAAATGACAAACTGACCATTTCATTTTTCAACATCCTTAAAGGCTATAGGTCCTCAGTTCTGATATTTAACAATTCTTTGACCTCATGCGGATGCAAGTGAATAAAGACATTGTTGAAATAATGTCTCTTTTATTTTAAACTTTTGGAGAATCCTAAAATTATCTCACTGATATTAGTTTAAATCAAAGTTTTTATATATCAAATTGCAATTCGAGCTCTCCGGTAATTGATAATGTTTACACTGAAATTTTGCCTACATTCAGCATCAGACAATAATGCAGAGGTTAGAAGCACTGACTGTGAGCTCGATTGACCTGTGATATAGTTTGCCTGTGGATGATATATATGCATATATATTTAATAACACCTTTATACATAACTGATACAATGCTTCAAGCAAACTACATTTCATCATTTTATATAATTATTTTCATATTCAAACAACGTCAAAGCTCACAAGAGCCATGGTAGCCAAGAAACCAGAAGTCCAAGACAGTTTGACTATAGAATTAATTACATAATCTCCCACATTCTCTCTCTCTCTCTCTCTCTCTATATATATATATATATATACACACACACACTTGTCTTAATAAATACTGAAATTTTTACAGAGCTTAAAGGGTAATATCTCATTACCTAGATATTATAAGTAGAAGATAATGCATCTGACGAACTTTGGAAAGTGAAAATTGATTTAAAAAAAAAAAAAAAAAAAAAGTACTAAACCTTATTTTAAAGTTTTTTTTATTTCATCTGGAAACAAAAAGAAAATGGATCAAATTTCAAAGGCTCATACATTAATGATTTCTCAAATTAACTACGGATCTCCCTATCTAAGGTGCAGATTATTCCACACATACAAGGATCTAGAATATGATAAAATGATGCATCATTAAATTTAAATCAATTCTGTACTCCCTTTCTCTTTCAAATATTTCCAAAGTTTTACTAAAACTTTTTGTAATTGTCATATCGAAAGAATAAGAATTAATCCAATAAATGATTCAATGTTCTACTGTCAGGTCAAATGGGTAAGAATTATTCCAAAAATAATGTTTAACTTTTTATTAGCGTGCTCTCACTCTCCTCACTAAAAATTAAAAAATGTCGCCTAGTGTGAAAATAACAGTATTTATATATATTTCACACTCCAAACGCGAATTCCCACTGAACATAATAATAGCTATAAAATAAAAAAATTCGCATATCGAAAAGATACTAAAGTTGAAAGTATCTGAACCTAGTTCTTTTCTAATCGCAATCAGTGTCATGTTTTCTTCTTACAATGAAATTAAATTTCCTTAATTTTCCTTTATATTTTTAACCACACTCTTTGATTAGTTGGGTGTAGTCTAATACAGCAAAGAAAATAAAGCTGACCAGAGAGTTTAAATTATGTTCCTAAAATGTGTTAACTTGAAAATTATGAACTTTCCATGTAAAATCCTTCATTTTTTTCCCATTTTAATAATTTCAACAAACCTCTGCAGATATTTAAAGTAGCTTTTGTATTAGATTCTTGTCTAATGCATTGCAGTCCAGAGTTTTTTTTGTCTGTTTAATGACAAATCAGTCCATTTCAAGTTAATTATTCCAATATATGAATTGTTAAGAATTACTTCACCCAAGCTGTTGACTATAATTGTCAAGGGCACACAACCCGTGATTAAGAGAAATGATCATTTTGGAAACGATTAAATGTACATGATTAACTGAAATTCCAAGAGTTTGTAAACAAGCAACAAATCTGATTTTAACTTAATATAGCAGATTCCATAGTCAACAACGGTATCCATTAGTCTCTCCCCATTCAAGACATATTTTAGTTGCATTAATCCATGCATCCATTTTCCATAGGTTGCAACCAAAAGTAGAGAAAAGGACAAAACCTGAGAAACCCTGGTAATTGTAACCGATATAAAAAGTATGAAAATGTCTATGAATAGAAAATTCATTCGACAGCTTGTTAAGACAATATGAAACGAAGTGTTCATGAAAAATGAGAGTTCAACGATTTCAAAAGAAATTCTGAAGAACGGAAGATATGAGTTTCGGAAGGTGCTATGTGTATTTACATAAAGGTTTATGTATGTACATACATGTGCGTTTGTTTTGTTAATGTTAGAGTATATCTGTGTTCATTTCAGCTGGTACCGTGCGTATTTACATGGGTGTGTAAATGAATAAGCATGAAGGTGAGTGTGTGTGCGTGTGTGTAACGTGCCTATTTAGTGAGAAAATGTGTGTATTTAAGCTGGTGCCATGTATGTTTACTTGTATGTAAAAAGCATACCTCAAATATCATGTTTAGAAGTTCGTGAAGGTTTATTGTTATGTGGATACCGTTTGTTAAGGGGTCCTTCGCACCCCCGACTCTAATAGGGCTAAGTTGTGTTTTATTGTAATAACAAAATTCACTGTGCTGCTGTTCCTAGCATACTGATTGAATGCACCGAACAAGTTCACCCATAACATTGACGAAATTTTAAAAAATTCCCGAACACTTATGAAGAAATGATAATATGCGGTTTGCATTAGTCACTCAAAAGGAGAACATTTACAGCAACCATTAATAGTAATAAACCAGATCAATAAATGGTTTCAAACAGCAAACTCAAACAATCTGTATTTGGATGAATAGAAATGGCAAACATTTTATGTGAAAAAGAAAAAATGTTTTGCTAGCTATTGATTAAAAACAATTTTATAAAGCGAATACAAAAAGATAAAGTATTCCTAAAATTTTTAAATGTAAATATTGTAAACTGTCATCACAATCAACTAATCTAGCTTTCAAAAAAAAAAAAGGGGGGGAGATAAATTCTTAACTTTTCATCTTGACATACTTTCATAAGGAAGGGTTGAAATATATATATATACATACACGAAAATACTTATGGACTTGTAGCCGCAGTTAATAAAATAATTTGGCTCACTGAACACTTTCTCTGAATTTGTCTTTTTTTACCTTTTTTTTATCTCTACTCTTCACGACATCAAGCTCAAAAACTACCAACCAAAAATGTGAATTATGTCCTTAAATCTTTTAAATCTGACTAATTCAAACCAACTTTATTTTCATATAAATATATATATTTTTCTATATTTTTGGAGTCACTAGATGTTAAAATAAAGATATAGCAAATTATCTCCGCTTTAACATGATAATGTTCGAATTTCTTTTTTTCCACAGTGAACAGCGCAAAACATGCTTTCTTATATGGCTATTCATTCCATCTTCATTATTTTCCTACAAGTAATGAAAAGAGTTGCAGCTGAACACCGTTATTTAACATTTAGTTTTAAGGTTTGTGTTTCACATTAACTTTGAACAAATAAATAGGCGAATCACACAACGAGTCTTGGAGATACTCAGGTTTCAAAGACAAATATTTAAAAACTCCGAGTCAACTTTATGCACACAAATAGTTTGTACCAGGAAGTGGTCTTAGTCATATAAGGGTTGACAATCAACATGGAAAGTATCCACTACAACTTAAATTGGCCTAGAATAGTCAAAAAAAAAAAAAAAAAGTTACATTTTAATTACGCAATTTATTTTCTTATAACGATACAAATCTTTAAATTTTTTTTCAAAAACAAAGTAAAAATGGTTATGTGTATATGTAGGTTTAGGGTTAACTAGCAAGCAGCCAGACATTACCCAGTCAAAAAATATTATATTTTAATTCATACAGAAACCGAGACATGCAAGTCTTGTTTTTTTTTTTTGTTTTTTTTCTAAACAGTTCACTCCTTGTAAGTAAAAAGAAAAAATATATTCGAGCTGAGATCGAAACCAAAACCTAAAGACAGGGAATCAAGTACGATAACCATTAGGCCAGCTTGACATGATCTTTAAAGTGTTTTCAAACCTATTTATTTTTAACATACGGAATCTGTCATGTAAACAATTCATGCATGCGCATTCATGAAACAGTTGACAATCGAAGACTCCCTCCCCACATATACCAATTTTTCAATTTTGATTCCTTAGAAGCCCTTTTTTCCCCGGATGAAAGCCAATTAAAAAGTTTTCCACGCGTATGAATACCCTATATATCAAATTTCAAGTCTGTAGATCAAAAATTTGTTGAGTATATAGGTTTAGAAGTGTCCACACACACACACACACACACACACATTCTCACTTTTATAAATATATAGATTATGATAGGTTTGTCATGAACAAATTTATCTCTCTTGGTAAGAAACTGGTTTTCTGGCCAGAATTATTCATTTTCAATTTAAGGGAAAAAAGGTTTAGACCCCCATATCGGATTTTGTTCTCATTATTTCTCTGGATGTCCTACCAAAGATAAAGGGACTTGCACATGTCAACTAAGAGAAAAATACATAAAATATAAAACTTTGCTTTAGTGCTTTGCACATGTCCTTTTAAACTTTTTTAAAGGAATAGCGGACACATTTTTCTGCAGGTTTTGATAGTCAATATGCCTCATTTACTGTTTGTATAATTTATCATAGACAATAAATGAAATGCGTTTGCCCACCACTTTTTGGCCGTCTTTAACTGGTTAACCAAAACAAGATGAATCTTGTTTTAGTTGACCAGAGGAGTCGAGAATTACTTTAATTTCTCTATCCACAAAGAAAAATACAAGATTACCGGGGAAATCAATTGTTTGATCTCAAAATGGAGTTATGGCTCTAGCAATATCAACTATGTTCTCCACAAGGCATCCTTTGAAGTAAATTGCTCTCCTCCCTCATAAACTTCTCTTTTTAATATTGATCAGAGATATTCAATGGGGTTAAGGTCTAGAGAACACGGTGGTCAGGTCATGAGAGTTTATCCAAAGAAGCCCATAGATTCAAGGAAGGCTGCAGTCGCCCTGACAGAATGGGATAGTGAATTATCATGCATAAAAATCATCTGAAAGTGACGTGACAATGGTAGGTCATCTAGCCATGGTGACAAATGTTTATCCAAAAAGGCTATGTATGCATTGCTGATAAGTTTTACACCCTCTGGAACTCTGAATGATCTAACCAACTTATCCCTAATGATTCCCGCCCAAAACATGATGACTCCACTTTCTTGTTGGCGATGAACTCTGTAAGGGGTTGAAGTTCCGTTAGAGTTCCAAACTTTGGCCCATCCATCTTGACCATTAAGAGTAGCACGGGTCTCATCTGTAAATAGGACACGTTGGAAATTCATTTTCATGTAATTCTGTGCCCAAGCCATTCGTTTTCCCCTGTGTTTGCTCAATGGAGGCCTTGGAATAGTTTTGATGTTCCTTGCCATCTCATTCAACACATTACATCGGGCCTGTTTGGATATTGGAGCAATTCAAGCTCTTGCAAAAATGGAAGCACTGCTGCTGTTTGGATTTCAGTTGACTTCCCTATGAATTTTCCGAATATCACAATGTGAAAGGTTTCTCCTGGTGCTCATCCTTTCTGGATTTGGTGTTGGGGTTGTTCACGAATGAAGCCAAAGTTCTTGGATCCCTTTCCAGCTCCATAGCTAAATCTTTGATGAACAATCCTTCTGCGAGTCCAGCAACAATCCTTTTCTTTTCGATAACCGTTAATCGCCTCTTTTTTGACATTTTAAAAGGCCTGCAATAAAGCGATGGACAGTATAAATTACTTGATAATAAATAAAATGTCATAACTTGGTGAATATCGCATGAATTTGAATATAATTCTGGGAAATAACTAACCTTGAAACAGTCGATGATACAATTTTGATTTTTGTGTGACGTATAGTTAGTGAAATATTGATAGTTTACTAATCTGCAATAAAGCGATTGACACAGTTTATATGTTCTAATATGATAAGGAATTAATTTTAACATATATGTATATATGTGTGTGTGTTAAAATTAATTTTAATATATATGTATATATGTGTGTGTTAAAATTAATTTTAATATATATGTATATATGTGTGTGTGTTAAAATTGAAATATAAATATTAATACATGACTGATTAAAGACAACAATTTTCTTTATATTTTTTTTTTAATCTGCTCAACCCAGCAAGCAAGTTTCTAGTTTTCCAATGGTAATTTATGGAATATAGATATGAGAGTTCTTTTTTTCAACCATCTCAAGCACTTTAAGGCTCCAAGTTTGATTTATTTTTTTATTTTTACCATGTTGTTGTGGTTTAAGTTGTTTTTATTATTTTGCTCCGGTAGTTTTGGTGAGAGATAAAAGTTGTAATTGAATAGTATTTATTTATTTTTTTGATTGTTGAAAACCTAGAACTTGCTCGCAGAGTAAAGATAATGATTAAGAAGAGAAAATTCTGTTGTCTTTAACCAGACATGTATCGATAACAAGTTGCTACCTATATATATCATCCACAGACAAATAAAAGAAAATTTCCCAATAAAGTTAAGTGTTTTACAAAAAAGAGTGGCGGGGGGGGGGGACCAAATTCTGGGAGCGGGTGTTCAATTAGAACTAGTCAAAACAATAAGTCAGAATTCGAGCTGAACATGCATCTCCTTCTCAAGCACATAGTCAGTTTATGGTCTCTCTCTCTCATATATAACAAAACAAGGCATGAAGCCACTTGATGTAAGGAGCTAAAACAATAAAATATACTACTTTAAGGTTAAAAGCTAAGTGTTAAATAAATAGATATCCATCCAGAAAACAGCAATTCTTCCTCCTTTGTAAAAAACATCGCTTATAAAATGCAAGGACTAAAGGACAAAATAAGAGAAGGAAAACTTGCTGAAAGTAAACCTAACCCGTTCACTTATGATTCCTATTAATGGTCCATCTTAAAAAATAATGTTCATTTTTGATAAAGCAATTAGAAGCCATGAACCCTGAAATTCAGTAGGGATTTATTTTTAACTTAAGACATTCTCAATAAATTGTTAAGTCAAAATATTGCTTCCATTTCACTAACTGTGAGAAGGCGAAAGAAATTGATTGCCACAGACAAAGTTGCTCTTATCGCTAAATGATCACCAAGAATCCATCCGTCATATCTGTGAGTGACCTACATCAAAAGAGATCAACCATATCTATTCATACATAAGTTGGGCAATACAAACACAGATGGTTGGGGATTACAACGATAAAACAATTGATAAAAATAGAAATTAAAGTTTTTGTTAGCTTTATCAAAAATTTAACAAACACAAATTTGGATATCATGAGATTAATTCTCCTGTCAACAGTGCAACATGTCTTGCAGTACAAAATGTAGGAGGACAAAACAGGTTGAATATTCATTAAATATTTTTTTTTTTATTTGCACCCAACCTATAAGTAACCAAGCCTAAAAGGGATTTATAGATAAATATTTTAGAACATTTTACAAGTTTAGACTCACCCAAATATCCTCCAACAAAAAATCTCATAAAGAATGATGAGATGTTTTTTCTTTAGGTGTGGTTTTTAGATTTATGAACAAAATATTCAGAACCGGATAAAGTGTTCAACTAATCAGCAGGTGTAACGCAATTCTATCATCAGCCCAATCATCATGAGGTAGACAGAAAAGATATCCGGTTTAAGCCTAGCTTGCTTCTGAAAATCAGGCCCGGATGGCAGCAACATGGTTCAAATTTAAAATGTTTCTCCATATCACCATAACACCAGCCCAATCTAATAGCACAAAATTAGCAGCGACAATGAGGGAAATATGCACAGAATATAAAATATTGGATTAAATAACAAAAGAGATAAGCTTCTATAATCGCATTAAATAAAAAAAAGTAATGTTAAGTCACCAGCAGAAAGAGCAATAATTAAAAACAATGGGAAAATGAGTGCATGAAAAAGATATTAAGAGTAAATAAATATGCGTACCATTGTTGGGCCAATATTCATGGTTATTGGAGAAACAAGATTATAGATTACTAGCAGGACACACAACGTTATCCGGGATTGAATGAGGATCAACAAATGTTTCACCCTCCCATATTTGTATTGCAATCAAAACCAGTGAAATTGCATATTTTAAAATAAAATCAAAGATTGCCGGCTTTAGTTGGGGACACATCGTGATGCAACTTCACAACCCTCCTCGCAGTGACTTAGTTCAAAATATATTGTAGTCTTCATTGATTTTATAAGATTATTTTTATATATAACGGCTTTAATTAAAGTTTAAAATACAAAGTATCATGGTTCAATTGTGCTCTAAACAGAAACATTAATTTCAAACACACCTCCTGCCATATCAAAGAACCTACTGTTAATTTTATATGCCAGACCTTTCTGCTTGTGTGGTAATAAAACTTCTCAAATACACTTGTGATATTAGGCTGTGTAAGGTGTTAACTTTGGACAAAATCGCCTGTTCCTTCTTTCATTGGATTTTTTTCGATTATGAATACTTATCACAGACATTCTAATACAAAACCTAAGAACACTGCCAGATATATAAAGTACATTTGTGTGAAATTTCCTAAAAACCGGCTCATGGAGTCTATAGAAAACGAACGAACTCTCACAAAATTTTATATACGAAATAGAGATTATGGCCTTCAATGATAACAAAAATCTCATTTTCATTTCACAGAAATACACAAATAGAGATAGAAAGATACATAGCAAGAGAGAAACCCAGATAATTAGTTTCACACATGGCTATATTTCATTAAGGTGTGAAATTCAACCATAAATTTCAAGTCTTTATACTGTTGATTTAATAAAGTTCTATTTAATGAATTTTTTTTTGTTAAGAGATGACACTTCCTTACAAAAATATCACTTTAGTTAAAGATGATAACGTTTCATTTTCTCACTTGCAAATTCTTTAATCTTCACATAAATACAGAGAGAGAGAGAGAGACAGAGAGAGAGAGAGAGAGAGAGAGAGAATTAGTTTCACATATGGTTATTTCATTAGAATGCAAAACTTTTCAACTTACAACTTTTTATGCTCTATTACACTGAACTGAAACAAGGTCTTCAGTCAAACTACTTCGACATCAGATAGGTTTGTTAGATTTTAGTAATCTGTTGATACTAAATAAATTTCAATCTAAATATCCGTTTTTAAAACAAAGCATTATCTTAAAACTTATTGCAATATTTAATACTGATTGGATCAAAATATTCAAATCTTCATTGGTTAAAGTTCAATATCGACAACCAATCAGAAAAAAATCGCCTCCTCAAATAAGACATCTATTCGCATTATCTATACAAGCAAGCGCTCAAGCACTGTCCCACAAAAGAGATGCAGCGAGAGTCCCAACTTATGTTGTTCACAAGTGTTACTACCTGCTACACATATTTTTGGCAGACAAACGAACTTTGGCCGTAGCTCCTGGCTACCGACATCTCTACAAATAATACAAAACTCACTTCTAAACATAGCACCAGTTTGTCAGTCTCATAAACTCACAAGTCCGTGTACATGCACACATAACATTTTCATCATCTAAACGTTTAAATATTTCTTAACTCTTTCTTTCAACAAGGCATAAAGTTAATATATCAGGTATGGATGGTGTCATTTTTTTTGTTGTTGCTTTTTGTCAAAGTCAGTAGTTGACATGTATTTTAGTCTAAACCTGCTTGAATTCGTTGGTGTCTCTGAAGAGTTGCGTTTCATGTGGAAGGTGTCAGACGTTTGTTCTTTTGTTTTTTTTATATTTATCAAGGCTCACAGGCCAATCAAGAATAAGGGTCAATGAATGTCAGGAGGTCGGTAAAGCAACACTGTAATGATGGGTATAGTGTGAATTGAATAGAATTTTATTATTTAAGAGGACAGCTACACAAGAACTTATTTATATTGAACTTGAAATCGACTGTGTTGTAGTCAGCTGGAAAGTAGGCCTGCACTATAATGTTCTACAGGCAGGCAATTCTAGGAAAGAAACTTTGCTCATGGAATTAGCATTTAGTTTTAGGCACAAGTAGAGATGAGGAAATTGCTGATTGTGGCCGTAGTTCGATGAGTGTTGTAAATGTTTTGAAGGGAGGAACCATAAATTGAACCTCAGTCGAGCATGAAAAATAGTGATAATGCAACATCTTTTTTGTGAGAAAGAAGTTGCAAGAAGAAAAGGACATCACCTACTAGATTTTGAAGACGGTTTTGAACCCTGTCATGCAGGGAAGAGTGCTCTGATCAACTCCTGCCCAGATGTGGCAACAATACTCCATCTAAGGACGTATTTGGCTCTTATAAAGGTAGCAGATTGTGTCATGGGTGAGATACCTTCTGAAACAGTAGAATGATCCAACCATTTTTCCAGCAACCTTGGCAACAGATTTGATGCAAGTTTTCAGGTTAGGAGTAAAAGTCAGTCCTAGAAGCTTATCAAAGTGAGGTGCTTTATCAAGATGAGAGTCACTGACTTTACTTGAAAAACGTCAAATTATAGAAAAATTAGATGCTGGAGTTGAAAATAGCGTTATATTAAGAGATTATAAGATTGAAAGAAGTACACTGTTTTACATCAAAAAGAAAAAGGAGGAAATATTGAAGGCTGCTCCTTTCTCTTCAAATAAAAGACATGTCAAAAGAAGGACTCTTCGCAGACCAAAGCAAGTTGAATTCGATCGCATGAGTGGTTTGTAGCAAAATGGAATGAAGGTGTAGCAATATCTGGACCCATGTTAATTACTAAAGCAAAATCTCTTAAGAAAGAGTTGAATATCGCAGAAGATATGAAATTCAGTGAAGGCTGGCTTAGGAGCTTTAAGAGTAGACATGGTATAAGACAATTAACAATGTCAGGCGAATAACGGTCTGCTGATATACATGCAGAATCAAATTATTGTGACAAATTCAAGACGATAATTGCCGATTATGGTTTAACACCAGAGGATGTTTACAATGCTGATGAAAGTGGCATAAATTGGAAGTGCTTACCTACAAAAATATTAGCCGGATCCGAGGAGCAGAAAAGAAAAGGATTCAAATCAAATAAAGAAAGACTAACAGTGATGGTATGCGCTAATGCTTCTGAAACTCAAGGAGTTTCGCCTTTGCCAGTATCCTATTATTCTTCACGAAATGGATGGATGAATCAACAGTTGTTTAAAAAATGGTTTTTGAAAGAATTTGTGCCAGTTGTCCAGAGGCGTTTTCTTGAATTAGGTAAACCTGATTCAAAGTGCTTGCTTCTGTTGGACAATTGTAGAGCACATCCTCCTGAGTCAGAACTAATGTCATCTTGCGGGAATATTTTTGTTTGCTGCTTACCACCTAATGTGACTTCTCTCACCCAACCTATGGATCAAGGGATTATTTGGAACTGAAAAAATTTCTACAGAAATGATTTCATGATGTATATAAATAGTGCCGATAAATAAATAAGCGATTTTCAGTGCCAGTTTACTATCAAAGATGCCATATTTCCTCTCGCAAGTGCATGGAATCAAGTTCGAGCAAGCACATTAACAAAAGCATGGGGTAAATTATGCCCAGTGCCAAAGGCTTCTGAACTGAAAGAATCAGAATACATCTGGTCTAGAAAAAAATTCTTGAAACCAAACGGTTACTGACCAACCATACTGTTCTTAAATCACTTAATGAAAATGATGTTGAAATGTGGATGCAACAAGATGAGGAAACTACTGATCAATATCCTGAAGGCAGTAATGGTGATGAAAATAGCGACAGCTCCCATTCCCTTGACCCTAATGTAAATAACCAAGAACACTCTGATGAAGCAATATCATGGGATGATGCAGAAAAGTCTATGGAGACGGTTATAAAATTTCTAGAAAAAAGTCCTTACTTTAGTGACAACTATGTTTTGCAAGCAATGTCACTCTGAAGAGATATAATCATAAAGAAGCTACAGAACCAAGAAATTGTAGATTTTTATGATCGCTTACGGAACACAATGGCAGCGCCCAAGAGCTCAATCGATGAAAATAGAAACTGCAATGAGACTCATTCAGTGAATAAATAAAAAAAACTGTATTTTACATAAATGTATGATTTCTGTAGATGATAACTTAGGTAATAAATGCCTAACAAGTAAGAGTAGAGTTGATTTATTTTCAATGTTTTTGTTCATGGTAATAATATTTAACAATTCTTACTTGCAATATATCGTAAACTCAACTTAATATATACTTGACGTATCATATAGCAATGAATTTCATTTACTATTTCTTAATTCTTAGAAAATTAAAGTTAACAGTAGCACATTTTTTTTATCACAAAACTTGAACAGCATCCTCTAATTTGAACGAAGCGGATGTTCAACTTATAGGAGTTATACTGTATCTTTTAAACTTATTAGTTTAAGACGTTTTTGTTTTGTTTGTTTTTTTTTTATTTCACTGACATAGATGTTAGGTTATATGAATATTAGTTCGAATACTGAAGAAGCATAATTTTTTTTTCTCGTTACTTTTTACAGCGACTGTAGAGTAAATCACATCACAGATTATTTCTAATGAAAGGAGATTCGAGAAGTATTTCTTTTTAATATTTCAGGAGTCCAAAGTTTAGGATATCAACATCAGTGTTTTGCTAAACATGGTCACGTTTTCATTGATTTAAATATAATCCAAAAATGTTTAATATTTTGATTATATTTAATAGTTGTCAGCTATTAACCTATTTGAAGTATTTCTATTGAAACTGAAAGTTAGCAGCAACTGGTTCAGACATAATCAGTCAATTGATATTGCAGACAGTCATTGGGAAATGTGAATGCCCAAACGATACAAATATAGAAACTCTTAGCTTAGAAAGAGAGAAAAAAAGTTATTTAGTAATTATATACATTTTGTTTATTCACGCAAATCTTTCTCCAAAGAAAATATTTAATGCAAATATAGTAAGAACAATAATAATAAAAAAAAATGTAAAAAATTTTTAAAAATATTTTGTGGGAGTGTGGTGCTTGCGTATATGCGTGTGTATTTATATATATTTCGTCCATGTTAAATCAAAACAAAACATCAGTGGTTTATAGTTATAAAGCGTCGGTGGTTGATTTATTAGGAAATATATGAAACTAAAGTTTCAGGATCTCTTACGCAAGAGAGGTTAAGCACCCCTAATACCAGAGTGGCCAAGGACTCAGGACGCCAGAGTGGTCAAGGACACAGGACGCCAGAGTGGCCAAGGACACAGGACGCCAGAGTGGCCAAGGACACAGGACGCCAGAGAGGATAATGACCTGTAGTAATTACATGATTAAGATCTCTTTCCTTTTATACTGACATGCAATAACTCGTGTAACAATTGGTACGTAATTCGGTTATATAACACAGTCATGTTCAGACTAGTGTAGTGATAGAGCTTCAACTCCTGTTTCAGGTTTTAAGAAAAAAAACCTTTATTTCTCATTACCCTACCACGCATAACTTCTCATTATGGCTGTGACGTCTCTAATATGCTCTCTCCTTTATATAGTCTTTTTTTTCTTTTTCCTTGCTATGACATCATTTTGCACACGGTTCGATATTTGCAGATAGCCACCATATGCACGATATTTGCAGATCGCCACCATATGCATGTCGGTTCTCTGTTACAATGCAGGTTGCACAAAAAACAACTTTATCCAATCGTTTCAAGAGAAAGACACTGAATGAACACGTGGAAGGAAGAAACAGGAAGTCATCCTTTGATGAAATAAAAGTCATCCAACTCCCCTACCCCCTCCATGAATTGCTTGAAGTCTTAGCCTTCACGGAAAAATTAACATTTTTAATTTTCAGAGAGAACTCTCAAAAGTTGGAAAACAGATTTTCTTATTTAAATTTTTTTTTTTTTTTTTTTAAATATGTCAATCAAAAAAGCTGCGAAATCACATCCATAAAAAGCCCTAGTGATTAAAGTGGAAATCCTTTTTTCAGAATTAAAAAAAACAAGTGGAATTCGTTGTTTTAGATAGGTCCAATACATGATAACCTGATTTTAGTATTTGAGAGGTTTCCCTAAAATATATGCGAAAATCTTCATGATACAGTATTGCATAGGTTTGATAGAGGCACGAAAAGTGTACAATGTTGTGTGATATTTATGTGTAAGCAGTCATTCGATTTAAACATGTTTCGCTAAAAGACAACAGAAATGTTTTGTGAACTTATTGAATTAATTCTACTTTCTACAAAACTGTTCAAAAGACGAAAAAGGTCTGCATTAGATAGATACAAAACTTATGAATTTATCTTCTTTTTTTTTACATGGGGGGGGTCACCACTTATCAAGGCCCGAAGGCCACTCAGGGATAAGGGTTATTGCGTGTACAGTAATCAATGAGATAGTATTGTAGTAATCATTAGTATTGGGGGATTTGATAGAGTGTCTTACTTAAGGGGGCGGTTTGTCAAGACTTTGTTTATGTTGGACTTGAAGACGTCCAAGTTGTAGTCAGGTGGGAAACAGGCAAGCGGCAGAGAGTTCCACTGGCATGCAGTTCTAAGAAAGAAGCTTTGCTCATAGAATCTACGTTTGGATTTAGGCACAGATAAAGAGTGGGGAAAATTATTGACAGTAGTTTCAGCCAGATGGGTGTTTCTCGTGAAAGATTGGCGAGGGGGGGGGGGACGAGGGATTGGAGCTCAGACGAGCACCTGCCATGGAAATAACGACAAAACAAAGACGGGCTTGCAACGTCTCTTCTGTGGGAGAGAGGTTGCAGGGAAGAGAAAAGGTCATCCCCCACTAAACCATGAAGTCTATTTTGTATTATGTCAAAGCAGGATAGGCTGTTTTTAGCAGCTCCTGCCCAGATGTGGCAGCAGTACTCCATCCTTGGACGTACTTGGCTTTTATACAGATAGAGAATTGCATCAGTAGTGAGATATCTTCTGGAGCGGTAGAAGGATCCCACCATTTTCCCAGCGGCCCTGGCAACAGATTTGATGTACGTGTTCCATTTCAGATCAGGAGTAAAGGTCAAACCCAGAAGCTTGTCAAAACATGGAGCCTCCCCAAGACGAGAGCCATCCATTTCAATTGATGCCAGATGGGGATCAGAGCGTTGATGATGTAAAGATAGAAGCTTAGTTTTGGATGCATTAAAAGTGACCAGCCACTTCTTCCCCCATTGTACCACACGCTCAAGATCAGAGGAGAGAGAATTAGAGAGAACTTTGTCATTTACGGCCTTTGATGTGTTGCCATAGATGGTCGTGTCATCAGCATAGATGTCAACGAATGATTTAAGTATGTGTTTTGGGAGATCATTGATGTAGATCAGGAAGAGAGTTGGGCCCAGGATGTACCCTTGGAGGACGCCAGCATTAATACTGTGGGCCTCTGATTTCTGCCCATCAACCACTACTCTTATGAACCTATCAGAGAGAAATGATTTAATGATTGAGAAAACATTTCCAGTAATACCGAAGCTGGAGATCTTGTGAAGTAGGCCCTTATGCCATACCTTATCGAAGGCCTTCGATATGTCAAGAGCAATTGCCCTGGAAAGGAAACCTTTGTCAAGAGATTCACTAATCCTATATGATATAACCGTTAGCACATCTGTTGTAGATCTTGCAGAGCGGAAACCATATTGCATGTCACTAAGAAGGTTGTTTCTGTTGAGGTGGTTGACTACTCCTTTATTTAATATGGATTCCAACAACTTACTCATGACACACAGGAGAATTATTGGTCTGTACTGAGAGGGAGATGACTTTTCACCTGAATTCTTAAATACAGGGCATACTGATGAGGTTTTCCAGAGTGTTGGAAAGCACTTCTCCTTAAGGCAACACTTAAACAGTTTTGTAAGTATGGGGCAAGTTCTGGTTGGAGCTTTTTCAGCACTATAACTGGAATGCCGTCAGGGCCAGTTGCTTTACTGGAATCAAAGTTCTTGATTTGCTTGGCGACCTCACGCACAGATATTTTTATGTTACAGGAGCAAATACAGGGAGTTGATGGTCATTGTCGCATGGGGTAGAATTAGTTGCAAAGTTCTTGGCAAGTAGTCTGGCCTTGTCTGATGCTGACGAGATGACCTCAGGTCCATTGATGATAGTTGGGATAGAACGCACGCTTCTGTTCAAGATCCTGTTTGCTATTTGCCAGAACTGGTGGGAACCAAGCCACTGCTCAGCTACTTTGGATTTAACAGATTGAGCATATAGCTCTCTTGCATGTTTTATTACTCTTTTACAGTGGTTGCTGGCAGTCCTGAAAGCAGCTTTAGTCTCAGTACATCTATTACGTTGGTAGCTATGGAAAAAGTGATTTCTGTGCGCGATAGCAGTAGCACATTCAGGGGAGAACCATGGCTGGCTGTTAGGTTTTTCTTGGAATTTTTTGGATAGTATGAATCGGTCTTATGCCTACAATTAACCATTCAGTCAGGTCTGATACTATAGAGGACACATCCATTTTAAACATGGAATGCAGAGGTAGGTCAGATATGAATGTACGGAAGCTATCCCAGTCAGCCATAGAGTATCGATATACAGTACGGTGGAGAGGTACGTCTGAAGACTTATTACATTTCATTTTTATCTTAACTGATACAACGGAGTGGTCAGAGGATCCCAGAGGAGATAGAACGGAACATGAACACAGCTCAGGGGAAGTTGTGAGGAAAAGGTCTAGAAGGCTTGAATATTGACCGATAGTATCGGGCACACGGGGGGTTCATGATCAATCTGAGTGAGGTCATAGGCAATGACAAAATCATAACAAAACCTCCCCTCATCATCGGTTTTATTTGAGTGGGTCAGCCATTCCACATTATGGACATTGAAGTCATCGCAAATGTGAATGTTAGCCAAAGGATGAGCAGACAGGATGTGGTCAATTTTCTCAGATATGCTCTTAAAGATAGTAACCCCACTGTTGTGGGGGCGATAGAGGGTAAATATAAATGCAGTGGTGTAAGCTAGTGCAACCTGGAAGCACATATAAGGTAAATTAGGGTCTTCTCTGAAGATATCCCTACCATATGGAAAGCCATCTTTGATATAGGCACATATCCCATGCCCATGGCGATCTTGGGGGTTAGATTTAGATGTTAAGTTGGAGTATCCTTTAATTATGAATTAGTCTAGAGAAGTGGTTGGCTCTATGCCAATTTTACTTAGAAAGAATATGTCCGCTTTCGTCTCTTGTAATTGTGTTTCAACCTCTGGAAGGTTGGAACGTAGACCTCTGATGTTGGAGAAGGAGACCTGGCAGTAGGGGTCTACGTTGGAGGATGGGATTCTAGGTTTATTCGTGTTTCTTTTTTGGAGATTTGTCATGATTGTTGAGGTTTTGGGATTTGTGGAGCAGGTCGGTAGACTTGGTTAGAGCAGAACAGAGAGGGAAAATAAGAGAGAAAAAAAAGAAATTTTTTTTTTTTTTGTGGCACATAAGGTCAAGCTGTAACAATTACCCACTAGTATGGCATCGAGAGGCCCTACCAGAAACTACTGTATGGTCCAGAATCCATTCACCAAATGGCAATACAGCAGCCCCGGTACTTTGCACCTGCTGATAGGACAGCCTCCTCAGTGGTTAATCCAAGGTTCGGGTCCCTGACTATCAGGCGAGTAACGTCAGCCCAGATGAAACGTTTACCTCCAGCACCCTTACTAGTGACATGACCACAAGGATAGACATAGAAACAGAAATTTTCCGACATCTCAGGCTACTCTTTACAAAGTACTACCGACCTGGAAAGCAGCTTTTTCTTCACCCTTTGTCAGAAAAATCATTCATTGGAAATGAGGACTGAAGGACAAAAAAAGGAGAAGCGAGAGTTACTGGAGCTGCCGATAACACATCCACATGCATTATCTACTCTCCATTGGGGAAAATAAAAAAATAAAAATAAAAAAATAAAAATAAATAAATAAAAAATAAATAAATAAATTAAAAGGTGAGAAGGACTTATTAATATCTACTTAGTCTCCCCTCCCATATTAATGCATGGATACTTTTTGCCTTTATCCAGGTCGAGCTGGGATGTTAAACCATTCCAGCTCCACCCCTTAATAAATATGCTATAATGGAACTTTTATCAAATTGAAAAAGTCTGGTTATTTTTAACTCGTTTAAAAAGCTGGTTAAGAAGTAATACCTTTAGCTAGAAGTAATGCATACTTTAGAAGACAAAAAAAAAGCCGCGAGTTTTTGAGTTCAGATAATATGCAAATATAATTTGGGAAATGTTCAATTTCATGGGAGACTTTTTTTTTATCGTTTTAAATATAAGAAAAAGTATTGGTTAATAATAGTATTTTTGACAAAAAAGATTTAGGAGAAAGATAAGAAAACAAGACAAATATTCAGGATTAAAGTCAAACCTGTGATAAGGAAAAAGAGAAAAAAAATAAAAAAGTAAACATGTTAGTGTTTTTAGATTAGTAGGCTGCAAAAGTTACGAACAGAAAAGTTTCTTAGCTTTTGGTACCGTAGAGTTCGACTTAGCTTGGAAGCGATAGCTTAAAGAGGACAAATGCCAGCCAGCCAGTCAGTCTGCTTTTATGCCGATATTTAAAGGGTATGTTAGGTGGCGGTGGGGTCTTGGTGAGTTTTGTATTTTTATTTATTTCTTTTAAATTCAACATTGAATTATCTATCTAATGCCAGAATGTTCAACCACCCCATAATAAATATGCTATAATGGAACTTTTATCAAATTGAAAAAGTCTGGTTATTTTTAACTCGTTTAAAAATCTGGTTAAGAAGTAATACCTTTAGGGTTATGTATTAACTTTAGCTAGAAGTAATGCATAGTTTAGGAGAAAAAAAAAAGCTGCGTGTTTTTGAGTTCAGATAATATGCAAATATAATTTGGGAAATGTTCAATTTCATGGGAGACCTTTTTTTTTCTCGTTTTAAATATAAGAAAAAGTATTGGTTAATAATAGTATTTTTGACAAAAAGATTCAACAGCAGTGAGTGAAGAAGTGAAGCTGGAAATATTTAGAACATCGAAAGCATTTTCAGGTAAATTCCGACAAAAAAAAAAAAGAATTATAACATTCATGTGGGATGGTGTTACATCTTTTATAATTTCAAGAAAGACCCTTCCCTTTTCAAAAAGGAATACAAAACTACAGGAAAAATATCAGTAGGTATGAACTCACTAATGTTTAATGACATTCAAAGACTTATGCACTAAAAGTAAGCCTCAACAGGAAGTATGTCAGTGAAGAAATGAATCTGAGAATATTTAAAACATACATAGAAAGCATTATCATTATACAATTTAAAGCTATAGAAGCTGGCCAAGAAAGAGAAAACGAACATTTCAAAGGAAACTGCTAAAAGGAGTCATTCAACCGAATTGAACGAAAGACTTCTACAATGGCACTGAAACAAAACCATGAAACGTTGTTATACTTAAATAGAAGAAAACCATCAGAATGACCAAAGATGACATGGCTCGACCTAGTGATAAGGCACATAAAATCATTATCAGACTTTCACCTTGAAAATGACATGAACAAGATCATTAGTATTTTTGAAATTAGATGCTTTGACAGAAATGGCTGGAAATCTGTTTTTAAAAGCATGATTAGGTGAACAATATGCAGTAAAAAAAAAAATAAATAAATAAAATTTCCAAACAATGTAGTAATGGACCTTACCTTGGATTCCAAGCATTTTTCCCCATTTATTTGGTCATATTAAAAGTAAGGTGGAAAAACGGTATTTTTTAACTACTACTCAATTTTCGACGTTTCTTTAATAACTTTTAGAGGTTTCCAGTACGCTGAAAACGAATATCACATTTAAATTTGGAGTAGATAAGTAGTTTTCTAGATATTAAGACCTTTATTAACCAATGTAATCCCTTATGTTTTCACTGGCGACCATGTTTTTCCTAACTGAACAAGTATTAAAGTGCATGCTATAAAAACCCTCCCCATGTTAAGAATGGCAATAGCTACTGAAATTCATTAAGTGTAACATTGTCTTCATATCCAGAAAACTATTTGTCTGCCCCAAATTTGAATGTGATATTCATTTTCAGTATACCTGAAAACCTATAAAAGTCATCAATTTAAAGATAAGCGTTGAGTTGCAATTAAAGTAAAAAAAATTACTGGAGAAACACTAAGGAGAGAGGCAAACTTTTTCTAAATTTTTTTTAACAATGTTTCCAAGTTATAATTTATCGTTTATTTTCTTGACATAATATACACGACCGCACAAGGTATTTTTCACGATGAGTTGGTGAATGGACGCATTTAGAATCTTCGTTCCTAAAATCAAAAGAATCTTAGCAATAATGAAAACTTAGAAAATCTGCTGCAATTTTTTTCTGCGATCGAAAAAACTTTTAATATAAAATAGTGTAGCCGAGGTTGTGTTGACATATTTTGAGGCTGGGTTTGTATGCAAGAATATACGCTGTCATAGAGCCTTTGAGAACATTTTGAAAATAGCATCTAGAAGCGATCACCTAGAAGAGGAGACACGATTTTTTCTAAAGTAATGCGCATTTCAGACGAACGCTCTTCCCTGGGATATAGTTTAATCTCCAAAATGCAATCTAACTTTGGATTATACTCTTTGCTCATTTCCTTTGATGTTAACTGACAGTTCAAGAGTTACTGAAGATCAGCAAGGGGAAATAATCAAATACAGATGATAATGTCTATATTATATAAGTCACCAGACCTTAAAGAAGGGCGAGAATCTGTCTACCAGAAGTCCTGGCTATTGGTTGGACAGAGTCAGGCTAGCCAGTGTGGAGACTTCAGTTCATCAATATCAGTTGGATAGTTTTAATACTGATCTGATCAGTGTGCCGAGATCCACTCATCTTTGCAGCTGGTACTGCTATCCTCAGTAGGAAAAGAAACCTTTAAATATACACTATTGATTATGCTAAGATTATATCAACTCAAGTAAAAGTTATTAATTGCTAGCAACAGTGCTGTGACTTCATTTAGACGAGTCTTTTTGTTTCAGCATCACCAAGGTCAGTACGGTTATTAAACGGGTATTGGTTTGAGACAGGAGACAGACAACGAAGACACTCATAGACATAACCTCATCAGATGATATGAAAATATACCCATCCGCATGTTATACCATGACAACCAGCAATGCCATATAACACCAACTGACAGTATTCCGACGAGGTTAATCAGTTTTCTTATAAAATAATGTCAAAGCTAAAAGAAATAAAAAATGTCTCAAATTAAAAAGTAAAAATATAAAAATAAAAATTGAAAAACGTTTTTTGTTGTTTCTTTTTTGTTTTCTAGCAAAAAAACGAAAAAAAAACAAAAAACAAAAAAAACGTCTTTTTTATGAAAATAGATCGAAGGTGTGGAAGGTTGTTTAACTTGCTGTTTGTTTCTTCAATTCACCTAAATATTTGAAATCGATTCGGCTAACAGATTTTTGTTTGGTACTGATAATTATTTTTCCAGAGATTTTTAAAGTTGATTTATTTGGAGTTGAAGTCTGAATGAACTTTGTTGTTTTTCTTTTGTTTTTGTTTTCCAACAATTGTCACTAATTTATTTCATTTTTATTCTTTTTAGGGATTAACTTTGGTCTTTTATCTTTCAAATACAATCCAAATTTAAACAAACTAAAAAAAAAATAATTATGATAAGCCTCATTTAAAAAGCATAGGTCGTGTGGTTTCTGTCATTTTTATCTGTATATTTCATTTTCATTAACAATCAACCATGGGTAATATAACTTGTATTTACAGAATAGTTTTGATTGTATTTCAGTATTAGAAATAAATGTACATCTGCTGTAAAACAAAAAGCAAACAATCAACAATTGTTTACACGCGTTAATAACAGCAGATAAAAATTAAGAAACGGACTAAGCGCCTTGTCACCACTAAAATTATTTTTGCAGATTAAACGATCAAGTTTAGCACGACACTGTATCTGATGTCACAGAGACCTTCACTCATTTTGAAATCTAAACAAATCGTTTGGTTAATAAATTTATTTCTGTTGGTAATATACTCATTAGATTTTATTTTTTAACATTTTATTGCAAAAATATTTTTTGTAAAAAGTAAAATGATTGAGGATTTTTTAAAGGAAAATTGATTTGGAAAATACTTTCAGTTAAATATTATCAAAAAATCATCGTAAAACACTTCATTTTGTTAATAGTATTACAACAAATATACTTGTATTTGACTTTTATGAATCAAGGATTTTTTTTTTAATTTGAAAAAAAAAATGTATTTCTTTGGCAGACTAATCTATGGTTGGTTGGTTGGTTGGTTGGTTGTTTTATGGCATATCAACCTTTTTCAGGTTATTTAATGCCGAATCCAGTGATTTTGAAGAACAATTTTTTAATAGAATATATTTGGATTTTTTTTCAAGTCGGTTTCTATTTAACCCATAGTTGGAACCCTAACAGGTACTACCACTCCGGGTCAGAGTGGACCTGGGAGCAATGGCAATTAAAGGTTTGCTCCACACTCCCCAAAGCCTGCAAGCTGGGGCCTCACCATAGGATATAGTTTAAGGTCATATCCAGGACCAACTAATCTATGAAGAAAAGTTAATTGGATTTCCAAAGTTATACCGCTATAGCATTACATTTGACAAATCAATGTTTGATTCTATCTAGCCATTGAATTACAAAAATTTTCGGTCTGTGTTATTTACAAAAGAAATTGTAATCTAATCTATTGCATATTCGATCCGACCTGATTATTCTTTCAGTAATTTAAACAAACTCAAAAACTAATTACAAAAGGTTCACTATTATATTATTTACTATTATATATTATTTAATATTCAATCAAAACATTGCATTTGTTACAAATAAAAAATAAAAAATCGTTAGGTATGTATTTATTGAGATCTTTTACTTTATTAAGTATCAAATTGAAACATATATAAGCTTACTTAATCAGTTTCTATTTCCTGCTAAACACATAAACAAATACATCATGTTGGTGGATAGTGAACAGTCATTTTAATTTAGTATTTATGACTTGTTACATTCACATTTTCTTTTTGTACTGTTTCTAGCAAAGAATAGTCACATCTGTTATGCAGGATAGAACGATAAAATTGTCCCCCCTAAAGAAAACAACACCTTAAAACCTTTATTGAAAAAAATCAATTCAGGTAACTTGATTATGTAGTAGAGCTGACATTTATTCAATGTAGCCACCTTTAGCCACAATCACTGCCTCGATACGAGTCCAGAACTGGGAGCATGCCTTTTCCACAAGTGCTGGTGGGAGCTTGGCAAATACTCGGTGGATGGCGGTGATCAGGCTAGCTTCGGTGTTGTGGGAGGTCATGTTTGTGATGTTCTCGATATAGGACCAAACGAAGTAGTCCAGCAGGTTCAGGTCGGGGGAGGAGAGGGGGGTAGTGAGAGAAGGGTACTAAGTACATCTTCTGAATTCAAGCCTGGGCCTTTTTGGACTTGAGAGCCGGTGCAGAGTCCTACTGTCACACCTAGGGTCTGCCAGCGACCATCTGGGGATCACCACACTCTTCAGCACATCCAGGTACACTTTGGTGTTGACTTTCAAGCTGACATCAAAAGATGTGAGGAGCTATGATGTGGCCCTCACTTGGAACCACACCAAAGACTATAACTGTGGCCAGAAACTTTGTTTTCATCACCCTGGGCACGTCCCTGTTACTTGTGTCAATCCAGCGATGCACTTTGAGGATGTTGGCAGTGGTCCAGTTGTCATAAATTGAATTGGTAGAGAGCAGGAGCTGTACAGCGGCACATCTCCAATCTCATTCGTTGAACAATGTTTCACTTTCAGACATGATAGCAGGTTCCTATCGCCCTTGGGATTTGTACACAACTAGCCAACTCATAGATAGTCTGCAACAAAACAAAGAAAACCAGTTTTCATCAAGCGGAAATGGAATCATGTACTCTTTTCTAGGGCGACAATTTTATCGTTCCACCCTGTAATTATGTTTATAAATTGTTCTTTTTTACATTTTGTTGTCTTAATATTTGACCTCTAAGAATTCTGAAGTAATTTTGAGGGTTTCAAACTATTATTTGGATATAATTTTACTATCATTCATACACAAATGCAGTAGCATATAAACATTTGAAAATGTTTTTAATGTCTTTAAACTGTCTATTTGAAATTCGTATCAATACTTTTATACGGATTACAACATAATCAATTATGTTGCACTTTGATATTAATTTATACATAACTGACCAAACTACACCTTATTGATTAAATTTAAATTTCAAAAATGTAATTTATAATAAATAATAATTTATTTTAAAAAATGTGGAATAAAAATTTAAGTAACAATCTCCCGGGCAACGTCGGATAGTTACAATATATAAAATTAAATAATGAAAACTTTTTTTTTTTTTTTTAATGTCTGCTATGTTTAAAATTAATAAGATTCGATTTTATTTTATTTTAACAAAGACATTTTTTTAACATGCCGATTATGATATTGTTAATGCATTTAAACATGCTTTCGTTGCAAAAAGGTACTTTGTAATATTGTCCACACATATTTTTTAATATTTTTTAATATTTTTAATATTTTTTAATATTTTATTAATTACGAAGATGATGATGCTGTGGATGCTTGCATTTTTGTTCATTGATAAAATGTTTTGGAGCAATGCCAAAAACCATGATTTACTTACAAATAAATTGTTTTAGGTTACTTTTGAAAACCACTTATCTAAAAAAAAAAAAAAAAAAAAAAACTCTGCTGATACTGTTACTATTATAATATTATTTTTTCTTTTTGAAGTAATGACAAAACTCATGATTGAATCGCAAATAATTTTTACCACATATCATCAAAACAAACTTCATTTCAAATATGTATGATACTTCTTCAGTTACAACTATGCATACTACTACTACAAATAATAATTTGTTTTCTTTTCTACAACATTTATTTTGAATTGTCAACCACTTTTTAAAATCGATTATGATACTTCTACAATGGCCATCAATAATACTTATCTCCACTGCCTGTTTAATAAATAAAATTATTTAACTCTTTAATTGTAGTAATATTATTTTGTATTATTATTATTATTAACAATAATAATAATAATAATAATAATAATAATAAATTATTATGATGATGATGATGATGATGATGATGATGATGATGATGATGATGAAGAAGAAGAAGTGTACCGACCTTTCATTACATGGGAGTCATTAATTTCATTTGTATTATCTTTTTCATGATTTTTCTATAATTCAACTTACATATTTCCATTGAGGCATAAGTGGCTACTGTGAACTAAGAGGCAGATTTATAGGGAGGTGTTTTAAGTGTGGATTTGTACGGCCATATATTTGTTCACATTATATTTAAATTTCTGCATGATTTTACAGTAGTGGAAATATGGAGCAAGGAGGGAATTCCACGGTGAACGACTTAAAGAAAAAAAAACTTTTTTGTGTAGAAAGTTTTCTGGCATCTGCAGTGAAAGGATGGGACTTTGCCGCTTGTCAAGGAGTATTTACATTGGGTATACAAGTGCAGCACATTCCATAAAAGTACTTGTAAAACAAGCATAAGGTATGGGATAATGTAACATCTGTTTTTTGTTATGAGATCATCCTCCCAGGCATAACCTCTTCTTTACAATCTCATTTTTTTTCTTACATTTGTTAATTAATAATAAAAATTAAACAATTGAAATAAGTTGTAACCATTCAATATGACATGACTCTGTAATCTTTACAGCTACATACCTAGAAAACAGATCTGTTAAACCTGATAGTGATATGGGACAAGAGAAAAAGTGGCAACCCTAGTTGAAGTCAGTGTTCCTAATGAGAGGAAGAAGATAGCTAAAATCAAAATCTTATGTATGACATGAAAAGAAACTGGAATCTTAGGAAGATCTCCATTCCAGTAATCATAAGACTCTTGAAAAGGAATTTCAAAAATTAAATCAAATGCAAGAGAAATCCAAACATTTGTGCTTCAAGAGACGATTAGAATCATACAAAGATTTTTCGGTTTGAGTCTCTGAAAGGGAATGTTTGGTACCCAGTATGATGCCAAACTTTCCCAGCAAAAACGAAAGGATAAGAAAATTTAAAAAATAAAATGAAAAAGTATTTGTCCATTTTCAACATTATCTTCATTAAAAATGTTAAAAACTCATTGATTTCATTAGCAGTACTAGCAATAATATGTTCCCTCTACCACTTACCAATGGAGGACGTAATGCTAGGGAAGATGATCTCATTATTAAAAATACGATACTACCCCTCCCCCCGAATTAAGCCTTGAAAGAGAACATTACTCTGAAATAATATAGTAAAAAAACTCAAAAGATAGTATACTTTCAGCTTCAAACAAATAGCAAATCTCCATTCGTAGTACAAATACTTATATTTTGAATCAAATTTGTGTTTTATTTGCAATCATTAATTCAAAATAAAATCATTTGTTTCTTTTTTAGACTAAGATGATCTAACAAAAAAAAAAAAATGCATTACTGCATTGTGAATCTTCGTTTTTATTTACATTTGATAAGGTGTGGCTTTTAAATGACATCACTCGTGGCTACCATTAATTGGAGCACTGAAAACACTCTAGGTACCAAATTAATAAAATCTATAACTCATCATTAGCTTTCTAGCACTTTGTACGATGAGTAACACGTACACATAACATGTATCATGTGTGCTCACCCCCACCCCAACTTTGTTTTGGATTTCAAATATTGATCTCTCATCATGTCATAGCAGGAAATGACAACGCTTACTGCGAAATTCAAAACACTGTCACTGTATTCAGTGACTTAGGTTTTCTTAAATAGATTATTATGTGATAGAATGCATACGTGAAGAGTGGAACAGGAAAATGCAGCTATCGAAATGGCTACTAGTGCATGTAATGGAGTTACGTTGCATTAATAACCTTTTGTTGAGGAGCAAAGTGTAGTACGTGTTCTGATAATTTATCGTTTCTGTTGTCAGTGTATGAGAAATCTTTCTAAACTGAGACATTTTGTCCCTCTTTTTTAGGGTAGAGTAGGAGGGGTCTACATTACTCGCTCATTAAAAGCCGACCTTCTGTCTAACTCTGCATTCATTGGAGCCAAATAAATAAGAACCTTTGGCATGGCACGGATTCATCTAGTATCTTGGACTGAAAGTGTTTATGAAAATGACATTTTTTTTCTAGTTACAGATACATCAAATAATGTATACATTTTCTCCATCTCTCTTGAACACACGCCCAGTTTAATAATTCTAAACTAATAGTGACAATGTAAAGAAATGAAATATAAATTCTATTGTTTAGTTATGCAAACATCCACCAACGCATTTGATAATTCTATTCTAAAATTATTTATATTTATATATATGTGTGTGTGTGTGTGTGTGTGTGTGTGTGTGTGTGTGTGTGTGACCATGTCTGCCTATCTGTGCGTGATGAATAGTCTCTACCAAACTACTCCATCAATTTTGGGGCTACAAACTTAAAACTTGATATACGAGGGACGTGCAATAAGTAATGCCCCTGACCCACTTCCAGTTGTCTGAACCAGCTGAAATTTTGCATGTGCAATGATTTATATCTCTACGGGTTATGTGGCAAATTACAGCTCTGAACTAATTGTGGTTTCTGTTTTACAGGTGTTTGAACTGAGTCAGGTGTGAAATGGAGCCTGTTGAATGTCGAGCAGTGATCCGGTTTTTGTATTTGAAAGGACGCACACCACAGGAGACTTTTGATGAAAAGAAAGAAACTTATGGTGATAATGCCCCATCATATGACCTTGTAAAACGCTGGCATCGTGAATTCAAACATGGCCGGAAGTCTGTGGAAACAGCTCCCAAACCTGGTCGCTCCCCTTCTGCCATTGATGAGGCATTTGTCCGTCAAATTGAGGCTGCCATTTTGGAAGATCGGTGCATTACTATTCGCCAAATAGCCCAAGAGATCAAGATTAGTACAGGGTCTGTGGAAACTATCATTCATGACCATTTGCATATGCATAAGGTGTCTGCCAGATGGATTCCCAGGTTGCTCACACCATTCCAGAAGTGAGAACGCGTTGAGTGCTCAAGGATGAATTTGGAGATGTGCCAAGAAGATGAGTGAAAGTTTTTCAAAAGACTGATTACACAGGATGAAACCTGGATCCATCACTATGATCCAGAGACCAAAGCCCAGTCAATGCAGTGGAAGCACTTGGACTCACCATCTCCAAAGAAGGCAATGGTGCAGCCCTCCGCTGGAAGGTCATGCTCACAGTCTTCTGTGACCAGGACGGAGTAGTAATGACAGATTTCCTGGCAAAGGGTACCACAATTACAGAAGCCTATTATGCTTCACTTTTGAGGAAATTAAAGGAAGCTATTAAAATCAAGAGATGGGGCAAGATCAGCAAAGGTACCCTCCTTCTGCAAGACAACACTCCGGTCCACAACTCGCATGTCGCCAGATAAGAAGCACGGGTATGTGGTTATGAAATCCTCTCCCATCCTCCCTACTCTCCCTCTGATTTTCACCTCTTCCCAGCCATGAAGTTGTTTTTGAAAGGAAAGCGTTTCCCAGATGATGCAGCCTTGATTTCTGAAGTCACGTTGTAGTTGGAGGACCAACAAAAACGGTCTCTAGAGCTGCATCAAACGATCGGAGAAATGCATAACTCTGGGTGGTTCCTATGTAGAGAAAGACTAATAACTGTGCCAAGTTTCGTTGCTCTACTCCTATGGGAAATGGGTCAGGGGCATTACTTATTGCCCGCCCCCCCCCCGTATAGGGAATCTGGACCTATTGAACAAATTGGATTTTGCTTTTAGCCGATAAAAATAGTTGCTAAGGGATCAAAATTGATAAAAGTGGAACTAGGCAGGCGTAAGTCAACTTAAAGTGCTTTTGTATGCATGTACAAATATACATTTTTTTGTTAATGTTGGTTTATTTTTAGAGTTTCTGCTGGTGGCTACGATGGTAACGAATAATGCTAGCTGATAAGACCCAAGTTCTTTTTAAATCATTACTATATATTGGGTACAATATAATAATCAATAGAGTATTGGTTCTACAATAATAAATATGAAATTTGCATAAATTACAATATTATATTTTATGACTGGGCCATGCCAGGTGGCCACTACTATATATTGGGTTTAATATAATTTATATATGCATAAAAATGATCTTGTTTGTGTCTGAGGAAAAGGCTCTACCAAACTACTCTGCAAATTTTTGATCAACAGACTTGAAACTTTATATATAAGGTACTTGGTCCTGTGGAACAAATTTAATTTGGTTTATCGCTGGTAAAAATAGCTGCTAAGGGGTCAAAATAGAAAAACATCGGAAGTTGGCAGGCATATATCAAGTAAATATGTTATTTGTATGCATGCACAAATATACATTTATATCTTTAACAACGTTATTTTTTTTTAAAGTTTTTAAATGTGTATGGACTTAGATTAGACAGTAACGAATAAGGCTGGGGATTACATGTTTTGATTTCAATTCTAGCTGATGCCAGCCAAGACACATTTGGTTTTTAACTTCTGAAATCACTATAATATACAATAGAGTATTAGCTCTATAAATATGAAATCTCCATAAATCAAAATATCATATTTAAGCATATTTTACGACCAGGCAACACTGGGCAGCCACAACTATACACTGGGTACAAAAATATAATCAATAGGTTCATAGTACAAAATCTGCATAAATCAAAATATTATATTGAACCGTATTTTACAACCAGACAATGCCAGGTGGCTTGCTAGTACTAAAGAAACTGTACAGTGCAAAACAGCAAAATAAAGCAAAACAGCAAAATAAAGCAAAATGAGGAAAACAGTTTGAAAACGAGAGAAAAAGACAGGGATATGATTTTGAGAATAAACGTACACTTCATTAGACTGGTATTATTTGGATTCATCGACTACTGTTCTCATCTTGAGTGTGATTTTCACAACGTTTCGTGATATAACCTCCAACCTTCTTCAGGTGTATCTTGTCGAACTCGGGAATTTGGACGGAATTTCGAGCGGAACCCTTTATTTACTTCAAAAGGGGGTAGCGTGCTCTTGTTCCATCAGCCATGACTGGATAGAGGTCCTAAGTAATTCGCAAATGTATATTTCGGTCGCCCACACTGAGGATTGAACCTTCAACCTTCAGGAGAAGATCACTTTTTACAATTGATTTTTCTCAGTACTCTAACCACTGCGCCACGGGTCCTTGCGGACAATTCTAGTATGAATTTTAGGAGCCTTAAACCTATTTTTAAATATCACTAGTTATTACTATACATTAATGTATATCTATCTCTATACTTATTACTTGTATATATTAATGTTTTTACTTATTACTTGTATACATTATCGATTGTTTATAATTACTGGTTCCCATATCGTATTGAATTCTATACTAGGTCTGCTTAGCAGTTGGTTATTCCCCAGCATATGTGCTGCTTCTTTCAGTCGTCTTACTCTCCACCGTTCCTCTCTGTCTATAATTTTTACTTCATCCCATAATGGTAGATGGTTTCCCTTTTCTTTCCAGATATAGTCAGCTATACCTGACTTTTCAGTTTCTCCACGTACTACGGCTTTCCGATGTTCTTCTAACCGTACTTTCAATGGATGACACGTTTCACCTCTGTATAGTTTTCCACATTTACATGGGATTTCATATACATAGTTCTTAGTCATAATTTTTTTTTAGGGGGCTTGACTCTTACAAGCTGTTTCCGGAGAGTTGAATAACTCCTGAATACTGTCCTGATTTCATATGGCTTACATATTCATTGAAGCTTTTCAGACAAGCCCTTCATATATGGTATACAAACTGTGGTGAGTTTCTGAGTTGTGTCCTTTTGTGTTTGGTCCAGATTTCTTGGAGTTAATATTTCACAAACTCATCCTAGAGTTTTGGGTCTATTCTTAACCTACATTACTCAGGATCCTTGGATATACTTCATTTATGATCAAAAGAGGTAAAATAATATTGTGAGGTCTGTTTGCACCTGACATAAGAAAGAAAGACGACTTTTTACTTTATAATTATATTTTTAAAAAAATGATAAAAAAAAATAAAAAGATTAAAATCTTAATATGAAATTGAAGATCAATTTCCTCATTCAATTCTCAAGCTAATTATGGTAAAAAAATATTCTAATATTCATTCACTTCAGGTCCTCATGAGTCAAAGTGGGAATCAGAAAAAAAAACTCATTCAAAATGTTCAAATGTTTGTGCAGCGAATTAGAAAGAGAAGCATATCTGGATGGGCAGACTCATTTAAAGAAGTAATAAGGTACAAAAAAAAAAAAAAAATGCTATGGAGTTGAGGGAAAACAAGCGCAAATAACTATTACATTTGGAAGAGCATCACGTTGGCACACCAGTTCCTGTTAGATCATCAAAGTTAAGTATCATTGAATTTAATCAATACTAAAAATGGGTGATCATTTGGGAATACTAGGAGCTGTATGTGCTCTCCATTTATCTCAGCATTGTTTCCAGTCCTGGACTTCTCCTTGTCACTGAAGTCAAGCAGTGCCAACTCAGCAGAGGTGTAATTATGGATTATGCAACCATTGCTTTACAATTATACATGCAAGCACTCTCACAGGGGGTATAGAGACAGAATGGAGGCCATTATACAGTTATAATTCAATTCGACATATTGATACCAGTAGTTTCAAAAGGTGTGGGAAATTTGTCATATTGGACTAGAAAAATCACTTCAGTTTCATATTTGGTCAGTAAACCAATAGGTAAATATGAGGAATATAGAAATATAACAATTTCAACGACAAATGGCTGCACACAATCATCTTCCCTACACATACTGCATCCATTAGATAACCTTAACTATTCTAATCCTTTTTTTCAGAGTTTCTTCCCCCAGTGTTTTTTTCTTTAGGTCATCAGAAATGATAATTTTATATAAGAAAAATTGAATAATTGATACAATTCTGATTTTATATAAATATTTTAGTAATATATCTAAATAAATAGGGAGTACAAACACTAGCAAAGCATCCCCATGTCATGTTTAACAGATGGTGTACTCTAACAAAATATATAGATATATAATATAAAATAAAAATCTTGATGTTGAAAGTTTTTTTTCAAATTAAAAAAAAAACTTTTAAAACTGTAAGGAAGGTATACAAAATTTTAATTATTCAACAAGGAGTGCAAATAAAACAAGAAAAACCCTAATGCAAAGCAGTTTGCGTGTTGCAGTTGATTTAAGGATCAAAGTAGCTATAGATGTGGACTAAAGACTTTCAATTTGATATCCTTATTGGATATAAGTTCTAGAAACATTGTTAAATTAAGTTCTAGAAACTGTTAAATTAAGTTCTAGAAACATTGTTCAAAATTAAAAGTGTGTAAAAGTAAAATTCTTATAATTTTAGTGTTTAATTTTCACTTTAAAATTTTCTATTATTTAACTAAACCTTTTCACTAAGAGTAAGAAAAGCAAGTGTAAAAATAAGTCCAGATTGTTTTTTAATGTCATTGTATGTACTTTACATCCTTTTTTCATCAAAAATGTACTTTACATCCTTTTTTTCATTAAAAAATGTACTTTACATCCTTTTTTTCATTAAAAAATGTACTTTACATCCTTTTTTTCATTAAAAATGAAACTTTACATCCTTTTTTCATTAAAAAATGTACTTTACATCCTTTTTTCATTAAAAAATGTACTTTACATCCTTTTTTTCATCAAAAATGAAACCTTACATCCTTTTTTCATCAAAAATGAAACTTTACATCCTTTTTTCATTAAAAATGAAACTTCACATCCTTTTTTTCATTAAAAATGAAACTTTACATCCTTTTTTCATTAAAAATGTACTTTACATCCTTTTTTTCATTAAAAATGTACTTTACATCCTTTTTTTCATTAAAAATGTACTTTACATCCTTTTTTTCATTAAAAATGAAACTTTACATCCTTTTTTCATTAAAAATGTACTTTACATCCTTTTTTCATTAAAAATGTACTTTACATCCTTTTTTTCATTAAAAATGTACTTTACATCCTTTTTTTCATTAAAAATGAAATTTTTCTTTTAAATGTAGCGACACGAAATATTTAAAATGTTGTATCTTAATCCCAAACTTAATCAGTTTACATAGTTTAAAGATAAAATTATTTTGTTTGATCGGTGGTCATGTGGATCAAGGATTCACCTTCAGTTCTTATATTTTATGCCATTTGTAAAGGTTCAAATCTTACTAAACAATTGTTTTTGTTATATAATTCTAGTTATTTCCCAGACGATATTCATCATAAACTTGAATAAAGCACTTTATTTCCATTGGATTTAAAAAAAAAACAAAAAAACTGTTTAGCTGACATGCAGAAGAGAAAGGAAAGAACCTAGCATTGATAAGTAGTTAAGCTTATATATATAAGCTTAAGAGAAAGAAAATTTAAATTGTAAGTTGAAATTTACAATCAAAATTTATTGTTCGACTGAATACTCCAAAAAACAATTTACAAAGTCGAACAATAAATTTTTTATTGTAAATTTCAACTTACAATTTTAATTTTCTTTCTCTTATAATAAGCTCTACTCTTTATTGCGTATTGAGCTTTTTTATTCGGTTGGGATTAAATTATCTATATATAAATACTGGATTGAAGTTTACCATTGCGTATATCAGGTAAACACTATATCCTTTTGATTTCATTACTTATATAATCCTGGAACAGTTTTTCATGGTAAACAACTGCAATAATATTTGAACTAGAGTTCTTGGAAGCAAACTAATGCAGTGATTAAAAGTGATTAATTTATTTACAACTAAAGGAAATTTTCAAGAAAAAACTTGCAATTAAAAGTTGTTTTTTTTAAATAATTTTTAAAGGTTAAAAACTTTAAAACCCATAACATTTTAACAGATTTAAAACTATTTTGTTTACAAACTTTTGTAGGTTTCTATTTATTTCAATCACACTCCTTGTCAAAAATGTGTAAAATTGAAAAGTTTTATGAAGAAAAAAAAGAAAACATTAAATTTTTGTTTTTCATTTAGTAAAAACTAAGAAGCAGAAGAGAGTTACACAATTGTAAAGGATTGGACAATAAATAGCAGTTGTGCCCTTCAACATAAATACTCCTAACTAATTAATAATAACTCGACAAACAGCAAAATCACTTCTTCACCATTGAGATCCCTAGCCTTCTACACTAATAGTTTCTTTTTTTGGACTACTAGACTTTGGAATTTCCACTTGTTTTTTGCTTCCCAAACAACATGTGAACAAAAATTTCGCTGCTCAACTTCCCACATAATTCCATGCAGATATGATCTCAAATAGTAGCCTCTTACGTCCAAGTGGCAGTATGCCTTGTTTGAGTCTAAAAATAAATAAGTGAATGCTAAAATAAAATGGCTCGCATCCAAAATAACATTTCAGTCAGTTGAAATGATTTTTGTATACATTTTTTGTGCTTCCATCGAGACTGAACTAAAAATATTTTCTGCTGGTCAATGATATAAAATTAACCAATTGCACAATCTCTCACAATCACACCTACATTATTTTCTGTCTCTTATTCATAGCTTTTCGTATATGACTGCCTCTTTGTTCATTTTATTAATAGACTGACTGAAATTACTCCATGTTGTATGAGAGGTTATAATTATAAACTTTTCAATTGCATCCTCTTTATTTCTGTATATAGCATCATTAAACAGAACGATAATCATTTCTTTGTCAGTCACTTCAATTCCAAAACTACCAAGTATATTGAAGCATCCTTGACATACGATACCACAGGAGAGTAAAAATGTTTATATTTCTGTTGCTAATATTAAAGGACAAACATATGGCCTCCAAAGCTATTTGCACCAAATTTTGCAAACGGGGGCGGGGGTGTATAATACTACTATTGATAAATATTTAAATGGGTTAAACACTATTGAGAAAAATTCCAAATTTGGTTTGCTTTACAGAATATCAACCATCAATGGGGTGTTTAACAGCAAATAAAATTGTCGAGTAAAATTCTATTTGTAATTATTTTATGCTATTAGAAGCATTACTCTCTGGCATTGGTAATCTTTTTGTTCTCAACATGACTGACTCTCAGACATTACCTTCTAGTATCTATTTGAGAGAGAAATAAAAAGTTTTTTTGATTTTTAGAAGATTCAGATTGAATAATATGTTTTGAGGATGAACTTATAGATACTAAGACATGACGTAACCAGCCGGTTGATAGGATCGGGTCTTTCCAATCTCTCATCTTACCAAAGTAAAAGCTGAAGTAGAGTTTCAAATCACTTGACTATTTATGCAGCCAGGCCATGCACTGCTCAATTTTCTTTGTAATTGTTCATATGTAATGAACACACAGTTATAGTTTTATGGAGGGCTGCAGATATAGATTGCTTGCATATATCTAAGTTGATTTCATTATGTGGGATTATATTTTTAATGATTACGGATGATCCACAATAGACCCTTTTATTGTTATATATATATATATATATATATATATATATATATATATATATATACACATATATATATATATATATAGCGATTGTAGTTTTATTTCATTTTATCATTAATTTTTTATGTTCGTTATTAAATGTGGTTTGGTTGTCTCCATAGGTTCTATGCTATTTTTATCTGGTTTTTTGTTTATGGTTATGTTCCTGGATACCTAGGTTGGTTAGGTTTCTTCAGAAAAGAATTTGTTTGGGACTTTGTTTTCATCAATTGAAATCTATTTTCGATTGTGATTAATGAGAAGTCTTTAATTTGGTGAGTTACCTTTTTTTTGAGAGATCTCTTTTTTTAATTGGTACTGGCTTTTCATCATTGGTTCAGCTTGGGATTCAGTTGATTTGTGTAGAATCAAGAATCAAGAATGCGCTTACCTTCCCTCTCCACCATTATGGACCATTTAACTAATTTCAACATATTTATTCAGTAGCAATTAGTGGTATGCTAATTGCCATTGGACCAGCCTACAATTAGTCAGGGATGGTGGATTGTTCTATTTTGAGGCGCCTGATTGGCTAAACATGCCAGGAGGGGCAGGTGCCACTCTACAAATGCCAGCTGCTCTGGCATTCAGGGGTTTTACTGTTCTAGACTTCTGCCAGGAACTACACACTGTCAATTATCGCATCCATTCAGCACAACATCTTCATTGGGTTAGCTGGCTCACCCTAGCAATATTCTACATGGCGCTGCGAACAATGGAACCTGAGGATTGGGAAGACTTCTTTCTCAAAGCTGGGAATTACAGCTGAGTCTGCAAAATCTATGCCACCACATTTGCCAGAGAAAGACTCACCACAGATCACCTACACATGATGAACAGATCCTTGTTAAAGGAATTAGGCATCACTACTATGGGTGAAGCAATGCGAATCCTTGAAAAAGCCAAGGACCCCCCCCCCCGCATCACAGACTGCCTATGCTAAGGCACCAACCGCCAAACTCCCTCAGCCCCATTCCAACATGACACCCCAACAGTTTAGGAAATTCCGAATCGATTGGGAGGTATTTACTAAAATTACTAACATGCCAAAACACCAGGCCAATATTCAATTGTACAATTGTGCAGATGAATCGGTCCAAAATGCAATCATAAACACTTACCCGAAATTTTTTACCACTGATCCAGACAGATTATTGAACACGATCAAGGCCCTGGTAACCGAGAAAGCGAACCCAATGGTACACCGTATCACATTTGCATCAATGTCCCAGACTGAGAGTGAATCAATCCAGCAGTACCTGGTTCGTCTCAGAGCAACAGCACTGGATTGTGACTTCTCTTGCCCCTGCTGCAGCTATGACCTATCCGATGTTTACATAAAAGACCAGCTAATAAGGAGAATAGCAAATGACGCACTCATGTACTGGCTGAAATCACTTGAGCAGAATATCTGCCATGCCGAGGTATTTGAGTCCGCACTACGGGACCAGACTACAAGAGCAACACGTTGGACATATCTGCCTTCCGGATGTCTACATATCGAAAACAGAGAAGTGTCATGTCCCCACTAAAAGGAGCCCAGACTTGCGTTAGCCCCCCTCAAATTGCAATTACAACAACGACATGGGGTCAACACCCCATTGCAGCGGTTGTGGAAACAGTCAACATGGCACCCCGGGGATGAAACCTGGCCACCTATCTTGCCCAGCATGGGGCCAAACATGCAGCACTTGTGGAAGATCAAACCACTTTGTAAGAGTGTGCCGGTCGATCAAGAAGGAACGCCGCAGAGCTGCTGTCAAAAGCGCCGAACTTGACGAGGCAGCAATGGACAGCCTGATCGCCCACATTACATTTGATCAGGCAACAAACAAGTACTCATCCACACTAATAGAGCAAGTTACCGAAATAAAGGCAACGGCAACCCCATTTTCACCCAATCCGGACCCAAGGAAGAGAAACAACATCCCTGAAAATAATAGCACCAACATGATGATATTCCCTGACAGCGGTGCCATTATATGTCTGGGTGGCACAATACACTTGAGACACATGGGCCTCACCATAGACAACCTGATCCCATCGAGGAAAATTGTTTGAGCAGTCGGGGATTCCACTCTTGAATGTCAGGGTTGGTTGCCGGTGACGTTCAGTGTGGGGGGACACACAACCAAACAAGCCCTCTACATTTGTGAAAGGATAAAACGGCTTTATTTCAGCAAGGCGGCCTGCATTGATGTTGGGACATTACATGGCTAAGCAGTCGTTAGAAGTCAAAAATAAAGTGCAGGATACAGAAAACAGGGTCAAACCCCTACCGACGCATCCAGACAGCCTCCCTTTCCCTGCCACCGAAGCCAACATCGGCAAATTAAAAGACTGGCTGTTAGAATGTTTTGCGGACACTGCATTCAAGAATGACAGGGTATTTTCCTCCATGACTGGACCTCCAGCACACATTCACCTGAAGGAAGGGGCTATTCCAAAAGACAGACATAACCCAATCCCGGTGCCTTACCATTTGAAAGAACAGGTCAAGCAAGACCTCTGGAACGACGTGGGGAGGGGCATCATTGCTCCAGTGTCCATCGGCACACCGACTGACTGATTCAGTACCATGGCGATCACTGTGAAAAAGAATGGCAAGCCGAGACGAACCATCGGATATCAGTACCTTAACACACAGTGCAAACGGGAAACACATCATACCGAATCACCCTTTCGATTGGCATCGCAGGTAAACCAAAGAAAAAAAAACAGTATTGGACGCCAGTGATGGATATCACTCAATCTTTTGGACAAAGAATCTCAGCCACTGACAATTTTCATCACGGAATGGGGGAGGTTCATGTATCTCCGAACCCCCCAGAGGTATCTAGTGTCTGGAGATGCCTACACACATAGATTTGACGAAATAATTGAGGATATCCCTTGCAAAATAAAGATCGTCGACGACACTCTACTTTATGACTCGGATATCAAGGAATCATTCCTACACACATTCGATTTCTTGCTACATTGTGCAAAGAATGGAATCATCTTGAACAAAGATAAGTTTCAATTTTGCCAAGACGTTGTGCAATTTGGCGGCCTCCAAATTACACCCTCCGGGATAATCCCCTCGGAACCAATATTAGACGCAATATCCAACTTCCCAGTACCAAAAAACATCACTGACGCAAGATCCTGGTTTGGGCTTGTCAATCAGGTAGCCCGGGCATACTCACTAGGACCAGTAATACTACCATTCCGTGATCTTGTTTCACGTGGAACCAGGACCTTGAGAATGCATTCAAGCAGTCGAAACAAGCCATTGTCGACCTTGTTCGTAAGGGTGTCGCAACATTTGACAAGAATCGAACCATTAGCCCCTGATTGGAGCAAAGAAGGAATGGGCTTCCTGCTCCTTCAGAAACACTGTTCGTGTACCATGGAAAAGGCCCCCCCGTGTGCTGCCCAGAAGGTTGGCACCTGGTATGCGCTGGTAGCAGATTTTGCACTGACGCAGAGCGCAGGTACGCTCCGATAGAAGGCGAAGCAGCAGCAATCGCATGGGCGTTAAAAAAATGCCATGTGTTTGTTATGGGTTGCCCTAATCTCATAGTGGTGACGGATCACGAGCCACTGAAGGGCCTGTTTGGTGATAGAGATCTAAGCAAGATCCAGAACCCCCGACTGTTTAGATTGAAGGAAAAAACCCTGAGATACCACTTCAACATACAACATTGTTCTGGGAAATGGCATAGGGGGCCCGACGCTTTCTCCCGTAACCCAACGGCCGTGATGAACGCCCTCCTTGATGTATTTCTCTTCCAGCCTTCCAAATCAGACACTTCAGAATCCGAGAACCTCAATAGCATAGTTGAATCTACTGCTCTCATATCAACATTTGGGTACAACGTAGCGATCACATCACCAGGCACCATCAAGGCAGCAGGACGTCATGACCCACAGTACCAAAAGTTGATAAGTACGGTACAGCAAGGTTTTCCTGAAACACGAACTCTCACTTTACCCGAAGTCCGTGAGTACTGGGAAGTACGGCACCGCCTCAGCACCCATGATGACCTGGTGCTCTTAGACAGAAGAATAGTCATTCCAAAAGGTCAACGAGGAAATATACTGCGCTGCCTGCATTCAGCACATCAGGGCATAACTGGAATGAAAGCCCGAGCAAACGAATCCATATATTGGCCTGGAATGAATGCCTCCATCCGCAATACCAGGGAGAACTACATGACTTGTACAAGGATCGCACCGAGCCAGTCCCGGGAACCAATTACATTGACACAGTCCCAAGAGTGGCCGTTCCAGCAGATTGTCATGGATCTGTTCCACGTTGGTTACCACAGATACCTTGCTTGCGCTGACAGATTAACTGGCTGGCTCATCTTGTACCACCTAAGCCAAGGGCAGGCAACCGCCTCTCGGCTCATCTCAATCTGTCGGGAGATATTTCAAGCATATGGTTCCCCAGAAGAACTCAGCAGTGATGGTGGCCCACCGTTCACATCCCTCCCATTCAAGCAGTTTCTAGAGAAATGGTCCATAAAGCACAGGTTATCATCTGTGGTCTATCCACAATCCAATGGTCAAGCGGAGCTAGCTGTCAAAACAGCCAAGAGGGTTGTAGATGGCAACACAGGACCACAAGGGTCCTTAGATAATGACAAGGCTGCCAGGGCCATCCTACAATACAGAAATACCCCTATACAGGGTATCGGCCTATCCCCAGCACAGCTTCTGCTCCACAGGCGACTTCGAGACTACCTCCCCTCTCACCCAACCCTTTACAAGCCACATCCGGAATGGATCGCCGTGGCTCGAAATGGCCCATTCTCTCCGCCCACTACAAAGTGGGGACTTGGTCGTACTACAAAGAAACAACCGTCTCTGGGACATCACTGGTCGGGTGATTGAAGCCCTCCCCAATCGGCAGTACCGTATCGGAGTTGATGGCTCTGGTAGAATCACCTTGCGGAATCGGCGATTCCTCAGAAAACTTGAGACTCCCACATCTCCAAAGCCTATCCCAAGCGCACTAGCAGGGCCCCACCTCACATACCTCAAGTGACAGAGACAAACAGCCCTGTCATACCAGACCCTCAATTTGACCTTCGGTCACAGCAACCCGGCGGGAACATCACTCCAGAAGAAGTACCTGAACCTCCTAGACCAATGCCAGCCAAGTCGGCGCGGGCACTTGCGAGGCTATTCCCACATAATCAACCTGGCCGTGAGGAGCTCATTCCTCCTCGGAGGCCGTTACCCCCACGTGATGGGGGAGGGGAGATGTAGAATCAAGAATGCGCTTACCTTCCCTCTCCACCATTATGGACTATTTAACTAATTTCAACATATTTATTCAGTAGCAATTAGTGGTATGCTAATTGCCATTGGACCAGCCTACAATTAGTCAGGGATGGTGGATTGTTCTATTTTGAGGCGCCTGATTGGCTAAACATGCCAGGAGGGGCAGGTGCCACTCTACAAATGCCAGCTGCTCTGGCATTGAGGGGTTTTACTGTTCTAGACTTCTGCACGGAACTACACTATCAATTATCGCATCCATTCAGCACAACATCTTCATTGGGTTAGCTGGCTAACCCTAGCAATATTCTACAATTTGATATTGGAAATAGGAGGGTATGGGATTTGTTAGTGTTTTCAGGAGTAGGCTTTACTTATGTTTGGTAATTAGAGGTTCTCAATAGGGCTTAATTGATAGATGTCTAATGATTTCCTAAGGAATTATTGTTTTAAGTTTGTTTATTAGAGTTATCATTTTAAATGCGCCATTCCTGCTGGACCATCATTTGGAGTTGAATTGTTGGTGGGTTTTGTGACATTTGAAGGAGTTGTGACCAGAAAGGAATGCTCCACTATTTTGCTTGATTTTAGGAACGAAGTTTTTTGTGTTTTTTGTACATTTTAGAGATATTATTTTTTTTTTCCAGATTTCATGTTTTTGAGTCAGCAACATGCACATTTGTTATTTGATGCAATTCGCTTTCTTTATAAATCTGGTACATTTTTATTATGATACTCAAAACTTAAGATTTCAGATGTGGATTTCAATTTTTCACATGATATATGCAGCTTTTATTTTTGCTGTATAATTGAAAATATATGTGTTGGTGTTGATTATGTATTTTTATTATTATTATGATTCTTTTGACGTCAATCACATTTGTTTTTATTTCACCTAGGATGAAGTTCAGGACTTTGCGCTCCCCATTTAAATGAATTTAGTCATTTATATGAATAAGCATTTATATTTAATTCATTACATTTGGTCCATTTTAATATTTCTTCCACTGGGGAGTTTGAGATTTTAAATAAAATATTATTTAGTAATTTTTTTTTTTTTTTTTTACTGAGGTAGGCTTTAATATGAATAAAGATTTTTTTTTTCTATCCTAAAAGAGAGTAGTTTCATTATTGGAGTCCATTCAAGAGATTCTAATATGTAATTTGGGAATTTTTAGCAATAATAATGGTTTCATTGTCAGAAAGACCTTCATAGTCAGAACTGTTTAAAGAGCCAACAAGTGGTTTCTTGGTAGATCTTTATTAGATAACATTTTTTTAGTAGTCTTTACCACTCCCACTCCCCACATACCTCGGAGTTCAATTTAATGAGAAGTACCAGAAGAGAAACTCATACAAAGTCATAGGAGTGGTACACTCGCATTTACCAAGAGCCACATGCACCTGCCATTTCTGAGTTCTGCTGACCAAGTTCCAGAAGAGAGGTATACAACTATATTGTCACTCTTATCCCCTAAACCAGTTAACCCTTTGCCACCACCTTCTAACATTCATATAGGATGTGTATTTGGGGGGGGGTACCTTTTGTTTATATATTAAGTTTCATACACAAATAAAGATATTTATATCCAGAATGCTATATATGTATGTTCCAATGATATTGTCTGAGGATTATGACCAACCAATTTATCAGACCAGACCTGTCAAACCAGAATATCCCTTTCCTCAAGCATTATAGGTCACCACCTATGGTAAACAGATGGCTCCATTGTGGGAAGAGGTTTTACTATTCTACAGAGCCCCAGTTGACAGGAGAAAGCATTTGGTTCTTTTTTGTGATAAAAGGAAAAAAAGAAAAACAAATATATTTTATGATGTAACATTGATGGTTTTAAAGTTTTGTGTAATTTTAACAATCTCTTGAAGACAAGAGCAATTTAATAAAACCAAACCAACAGCAATAAAGTATCTCTCTATAAGTTTATTATGTGTAGATATTTATAAATTCACTTCTAATATAATTAACTAATCAACAGAAATTTTGGAACATAACTACTAGATATGTATTAATGTGGGCTATATTTAATTTAGTTTTATGAAAAAAGGAAAAAAATAGATATCTTCAACCTTTGTTAAATTTTAACAATAGTTATTCAGCATCAATTAATAAATATTTTGCCGATTTCAGTTTTTTGGAGTGAAAGAATGTCACTAAGTTTAGAGAATGGAATGCAAATAAAGAGTTGGTTTCAAAATGTCATGATGGTTTCAAATTTCGATACAAGGTACCTGAAGAAGGTTGCAGTGCAAAAAAAAGGCTGAAATTAACCAAAATGAGGAAACAGTTTGAAAACTCTAAATAATAAAGATGATGTTATCAAACGATGGAATGGCAACAACAACAGATTATCATTAACCAACAAAACAGGAAATGGTCAAATTCTGTTGAATAGCAATCAGCAACAGAGAGGGAGGAGTAGTAATCGGCTCACTATATAAAGTCAAAAAATCTTTAATGGTTAAAAATGCAACAATACATTGATGAATGACAATTTCTATTTAGATTAATACCTTACATTAACGATACTAACAATTGTTTGCAATATTTTTGTGAAAAGAAAAAATTGTTTAATTATTATGCAACATTCATTGTTTCAAAGTTAACGTTTCACTGGGAATAAACATTTTCTATGATAATCATAAACAAAATGGCAACATTGAAAACGATTGAATATAAAAACAAATTTCTCTGGAATTTCTTAATGCATATCATGTGACATCATATGAAAAAATTGTATCGCTGCAACCAAAGTAAAATAAAAAAATTGGAACCATAAAACAGTCCAAATTTGAACAAAAATCAGCCTTTGCAGTAAAACGTTATATTTTGCGAATGGAATTGGTGTCGTCGTTGTATTTTGCACTGCTCTTGTACAAACTTTGTCCAATTCATTTATACTTTTTAAACTCATTTTCTTCACAATGAGTAAGTACTAGAAAAGCATAATATCTATGGGCTGAAGGATTATCTATATATTAATACGATGTCGTGTGTATAATTTTGTGTGGCACGCTTACACCTTTTTTCTTCCGAGTAACTGTCGTTTAATTGTTATGACCGTCCATTTGTTGTAATAATTAATTTTACCAAGAATTCTTCATAAGTTTTGGTTTTATTCAAGCTGATGCAGCAAAGTCATATGAATAATTTTTTTTTTTTTTTAAATTACAACTTTACAATATAAGAATTGATAGAAAATTGACTCTATAATAATATATACAAAATCTGCATGAATTAAAATACCATATTTAAGTGTATTTTATGGCTGGGCTACGACAGCATCCCTGCTAACTTCGATAAATACTTTTACAGTTTTAACAAAAAAGCTACAATAATATCAGGATATCTCTATTTACGCGGAACATCTACAGAATTCCGACATCAATATATTACATATGAAAGAGTCTGCTGTGGAATTTCTACAGGTCCCGCTAGTCTATATAATTATATTTATATTGCATCATGTGATATGGACTGCATTATAAAAAAGCTTGTATCACTGCAGCATTAGTTAATCCCATCAAAACGAAAATCAGAGTTCAAATTCTGGTTGAAGCGTTAAATGCTCACTAAATTACTCAAAATGGGCGAATCCATCTGCAAATTTTCAATAATAGGTCAACACTGTAATTACTTCCCGTTACTGCAGCCACAGCCCATTTTCCTCCTCACTCAACTAAGTTACATATAGAAGAGACGGATATCGTGTAATTTCATTGCTTCAAGAACTGGTATGAATTATAGTATCCTATTATTCTCATCATATAAAGTGTGTTCAAAAGAGGATAAAGAATTAAATTATAAAACTCCAGTTATCGTGAATTGGAACACGATGTGTAGGAGAGCAACGTCAAGGATAAAGATGATGCCAGCTTCTTTCAAAATATGTAACATCTCTTTTACAAAAGTTGAAAGCCAGTGATTGTGCAAATGAGACCGAGGGATGCTGAATAAGAGAAGAGTGCACAGATATCAGCTTGTACTGAGAGATGCCACTCACATCTGTCGAGTCAGATCAGCAATCAACTTCTTTGGTTAACATCAAGATTATTAGTGATTCCAGGCGCGGTTCTCGCCACACTATTGTGGGAAGCCACGCCATTGTCATTTTTAATAGATTGCTACTAGGGATAGCGGGTCAAGAGTTCTAACACTAAACTTTAACTTCTGAAATTTTAAAACGTCCGACTGGTTCTTAAAGGAGTGACTAATTACACAACTCATAATTCCTACTACTAGTTACCAAGATAGAAAGAATTCATTGCCTTTAAATTTTCAGGAGTCACAATTAGAGTATATAAGTTTCCACAACCCCGTTTTCACCATTAACATCTGTTTAAGATATTGGCATGTGTTGGACGGCTTTTAGAAATTGACTTTCAAGCTAACCTATCACTGGCCAGGTTTTTAACTCTTTCATTAAATTATATCCTTATCACTCCCAATATTTTTCTTGGCTTTCCCCAACCAACTGATTTGGTTATCTTAGCTGTTTTACAGCTACTACCTTACAAACTCAACCATTCTTTCAATGTGACCAAACCAACAAAGTTTCCCGTCCTTCATACATCTCCCTATTACTGTCCAGAATTAATCTTACTCTGGTAGAAGTTCCCTGAATGTACTCCATGCACGCCTAACTCTCACAATCACACCAATACCCTAACCCTCTCCCACTGTACTCTAACACTATCATCAAAGTAACAAAACTTTGGGACAACCTCAACAGCTTAGCCATCGAAATATTTTTTTATCCACATTGGAGTTATCATACATCTCTATTGTTTTGTAGTTTTGGCACAAACTGGTTACCATCTCAACTTGCATGTAATTCCACTGCACTTTTTTGCATTTAATGCTTACAAGTGCTACAAAAAAAAAAAAAAAAAAAAAAGAGTTGTATCCAATTCTTTCTACAAACGTAGCAGTAAAAATCCGGAAAGAGGAAAGTTTTCCAACAGCGACTGCGTATCATCTCTTTGTTTTAATTCGATTTTTCATTAGAAAAAGAAAAAAAAAACATTGAATTCAGTCTTAGAACATATGCTCGTTTTATTTAAAAATCAAAATTCTATAATATACAGCATATAATTAATAATACCTGACAGGTAAATCCAACGTTACCCGAGATTGAATGAGGATCAACGAACATTGCACACTTCCAATACTTTTATTGTCATCAAAATTAGAGAAATCACCCATTTTACAATCAAATCAATTGATTGCCTGCTCTACTCAAAGACCCATCACGGTGCACTGCAAGGGAAGCTTCACATGCCTCCCTACAGTGACTTAGTCCACAATACTTTGTAGTTTACATTGCACTGTAGACAACCTACTGCTGATACCAAGCAAATTATTTTTATATAATGACTTGAATTAAAGTTTAAAATGCAAAGGTAGGATTCAATTGTGCTCTAAATAGAAACATTCCATTTCAAACGCATTCCTGTCTTATCAAAGAATCTACTATTGATTTTATGTGCTGGGCTCTTCTGCTTGTGCAATTATAAAACTTTTCAAATGCACTTGTGATGTCAGGGTATTAACTTTGGTTAAAATCGGACTATTCCTTTAATCAGATTTTTTCGATTATCGATTTTTGATAGTTATTCGAAGCATTCTGATATAAAATCTAAGAACACTCACAGACACATAAAGTACATTTGTGTGAAATTTCAAAAAAATTGGCCCAGCCGTTTCGAAATCCATAGGGAACAAACACACAGGCACATACACAAAACGTCTTTATAGATAAAAGCGATAAATAATATATAAAAAGTATTATTAGTGAAAGATTTCTTAGGTTGGAAATGAAGTTGAGTGCTTAAATATTGAAATCTCTTTATTTAATCATCAGTTCATTTAGTTTTGAAAGAAATTTGCATTATGTTATATATATGCCGATATTGATGTGGGAAGTAGTACCATTTGATCTTTAAAGTGACTTATCTTTTGAAAAATAAAATAAAACAATTTTAGTAAATCTTGAAATATCTTAATTTCACCCCCCCCCCACACACACACACTCTTGTAAATCACAATCAAATCCTTTGATTAATACCATCAGATTTTGACAAAAGGCAGTTTTATTATTGTTAACTCGACTTTTGCTTTTGGAAAATTAAGATCATAAATATGCATTGCATAACTACAACGTTTCGGTGATTTGTGAGACTAGTATTTTTGATATTCAAATCTATGGAACTTTAGAACTTGCATGTGCTGTAATACCAATACCTGTCCGTAGTCCTTTGGACTTTCCACTTATGATCAGCGCCCTTCTACTAATACTTTAATTCAAATTGTTTTAGCAATTACAGTCAGTTCTTGTCTGATTCACAGATAAAATAGTTTCAAATATCGATGAAAGTAAATATGTCAATTGTTTTATGACCGTTCAATGTTTGTTGGAAAATTTTATTCATTATATCTCTGATAGTTTTATTATATATTTAAAACCTTTTAATGCGAGTACATTGATCTTTGCAAAGCATAAACAATGATATCGAATTTATTTTGGTAGCACAATTAGACACCGAATTATAGCCATTCAAATTTTGTTGGAAATTACAAAACTCACTGACTTATATGTCAATGATTCGGAAGCCAATTTTCAGTATATAAAAATGCTAGTGAAAAATTCTTACAAATTCTTAAGGTATCATCTTGTGTTAACTGAAAATTAAGCGTAATAGAAGCAATAATTATTAGATATAAAATTCATTTCAACAGTTAATACATTGAACCTTCTTAATATGATCCATAGCACATCAAAGATTAACCTAGTTTTTTTTTTTATTCTTTTCATAGTAATTCAATGAAAAAAAAATCTGATTTGGACCATGTAAAAACAGACAGAAACACTATTTAATGATAGGGGAAATTTCATTCACTAAATTTTGTAAATTATATATTTTTGTAATAGACAATTTAAAAAACAAGATTAAGCCAACCATGAGTGGGCATGCATATTCTTTAAAATGAGACAAAGAAATGCATAAGTTCACGCATATCAAATCTGAACGGCAACAAAATAAAAAAATAAATTTTCCATCACAAAAAATAGTAATCTAACTTGCATGGAAAGAAACTAATGAGACAAGAGAAAGTATACATTAATAAAAACAAAAGATTAAATTGATTACATCTAGATTTTATCATTACGACACAAAATAACAAACGATCACAAATATAAATTGAAGGGAATTTTACTATCAGCTTTCACACTTTAACTAGACTACTTTGTGATGCATACTGAAAGGGTACAAATCGAAAATCCAGCAATATGACTGTATCAAAGATTGGCATAAAAAAATTCCTTAAAAACTCCAAATAGTGTAAATCACAACCCCCAAAACTTTGCCGATTTAATTACACACTGCAGACATACAACACATACCAACTAACCAAGTTCAGAGACAGAAATCGCACAGATTTATTAAAAAAAAAAAAAAAAATGAGACGAACTTGAAGATAAAACAAACATAATAATCCTAAATCATGCACCTTCACAACAATGTTTAATAGGAAAGGACAATGTTTAATAGGAAAGGACAATGTTAAAAATTGATTTTTTAAGTAGCATATGTATATATAAGATTTGTTGTTGGCGTGTGTATATATATATATTCCAATAAATGTTTATTTAATCCAATTATTTCTGTGAAAGTGTGTTTGCAATATTTTACAAAAAGTATGTAAATAAAATTTATTTGAAAAAAAAAAATCAGTTTACAAATATCCTTATTTATATTTAAAGACAATATTGAAATGAAAGAAACAAGAATACGTGGAACGTAATCGAGCGAGATCACCAAATTAACACTATTTTCTTATGATGTGTCATGACGCAGACAACAAGCAATGGCTCAAATAAGTTAATAATAAACAAGGTAGAATATATATTCATCTACAGGGAGACCGAAAGTGCGAGCTAATAATCCCATGCTAGCATCTGACACCAGCTGAGTGTAAATGAAATCTTAGTGTAAACTCAATGTAAACATTGTCAATTGCTAGAAAGCTCAAATTGTTTTTACTCAATGAGCAATGCCATAATAGCTAATGGCGATTGGAGATTTCCTCACGAAAGCTCTACCCTACCCAAGGGGAGCTTATAGTCTTAGGGCTTTACAGTTTTCTGTATCACAACTCTTCAGTGTGGCTGGACATGTAGGTCCCTCAAGCCGGGATCAAAACAAAAAATATATTCTGCTAAATTACTGGTTCTTGCTTTGCGATAATGCATAGCTAAAAGAATAGTGTACTCAAGGAAGTTGATAATGTGTATGTGTTTTACCCATATGTTCATTGAGCATGATGTGATCAGTAAATATACCCATCTCTGACACAATTTAATTAGAAAGTTCGTTTATGAAACTCAAAAACAATTAGGTTTCCAAGATTGACCTCTGAGAGACACCTGCATTTGTCATATATTTTGGATGTACAGCTATCGAAGACAACCGAGTCTTTCCTTTAAGTACAAAGGATCAAATTATATTAACTATTCATCCAGTAATAACATACAAATTTATATGAAAAGACCTTCATGTCAGACCTTGTCAAAGGCTTTAGATATATCAACTGCTACTGTCCCAACTTCACTTGCCTTGTCCAGTGTATGGCATATGCATTCAGAGATGACCATTAGGATATCCACCATAGAACATGCTTACTTAAATCCATACTAATGATCAGTAAACTTTAGCAGTAACAAGGCCACAGACTATCATCAGAATAAATTGATTAAAGACTCCAAGATTTTAGCAAAGATTTGCGAGCAGACTGATGGGGTGATAATTTGTGTGTGCGTGTGTGTGTGTGTGTGTGGGGGGGGGGTAATTATAATTATACGTCCCACTCAGAAAATAAATGTTACCCCTTCTATATGAAAATACCAAATACCCTAAAATATTAACTCTTCTATTTATGAAAGAAAAAAGGGATTAAAATTCTTCTGGCCAATCCTAAGTAAAAAATAAATGTCTTTACTCAACCTCTCCTCTTGTTGAAATCAGAAAATCAAAATAAAAAAGAAAAACCATTCTAAATGACTATAACTTAAAAATTGTAACAGAAATGTACAAAAATCCTCGCAGGAATAAAGTTTTCCAGCTTCCAAAATATAACACTTTCACTGGAGAGAACTTACTCCCCTGGGGCAATGCTCAATTTACACTTCAACGAAAAATATTGAGCCGATCCCATCTCCTCTCATTTAAACCGGTTTCTGTCTGGAAAACCCATATGTATTAGATTGAGAAGAAAGTTCTTTCGGAATTTATAATTTTTGATTTCAAATAAGTTTTCGTTTATATATCATTTTAAAGAGTGTTTTTCGCTCTATCTAATCATTAAAATTACAATCATTTTAAAACAATTATGTCTTTTCAGAACGCTGAATACAAGATGGAAAAAAAGCAAATTCAAATAATTTTATTTCAATTCAAGCTAGGTCGAAAAGCTGCTGAAACAGCTCGCAATATCAATGAAGTGCTTTGCCCAAGTATCACTAATGCACAGCACAATGGTGGTTTAAGAAATTTCGTAGTGGCAACAAAAGTCTTAAAGATGATAGTGGTCGGCCATCAAATGTTGACAACGATCAATTAAGAGCCTTAGTCGAAGCCAACTCACGCACAACTGTTTGAAAACTTGCTTCTGAATTAGACATAACATTTATAAAAAAAAAACTACGAGATCAATTTATGTGATTTTTTAAAGATGATATTTTTGTTTCATGACGGGTACGTACATCAAAGATTTTTCAGTATTCTGTTTTTTTTTTTTTTTTTTTAAGTTGAACTGCTGATTTGCACCAAATCTTTATATTGTAGAGATGAATATAATAAATGGTTGGTTTTCTTCGACGATTGTCCTTACTAAGTGACAAAGCACAAGTAAAATAAGTTCCAAATCAAAGAGTATAAACCTGACGTACATCATGTGGTGGTAATGGTGTGTGTGTGTGTGTGTGTGTGTGTGTGCGTGAGGGGGGGGGGGTCAAGATTAAAGTTTCATCTTTGTAGCAATATTAAAATGTTAAAACACTTTCTGTCATTGCCCTCAGCATGTAAACACCTGTATCAATAAATCAGTCCTTGTACCTACATATACATGATATTTATTGAAAAGTTATAAATTTCCAAAAATAGATTTATTTACTAGTCATTATTTTTTTAATGGAGTAAAAAAAAGTTTTAATACATTGCCTCAAACACACTTCCAACCTAGGGGAAGAATGAATGAGGCAGAATTTGATTCAATAAGAACGAAACTTTTTTGTAAGCCATGAGACGATACTAGCTTCTTGAACAACCTATTATCATTCAGAAATGGTTTTGCGCCGTAACTATAAATGGCAGTTGGAAAACCATATATGTTGATGAAACGTACGAGTATTTGAAGGAAAAAACAACGCACCCACGGGTGGCACTCATGTCGATATGCATAACTCTAAAACAAATGAAGAGGATTGAATACATCTTCAACTTCCCATTCTCTCCCTAATCTAAATGTACTCAGTGAAATTAACCTTCTTGTGTTTGTAGTACTCACAGTTCTACATGGGAAATGGATAGACTGGCCATATTAGGAAGCAATACACAGGAAACCAGAACAAGGATGTTTTCCTTTGAGAACTCAGTCACTTCGTCATCTCCCTATATGAATCGAACCCCCAAGTACTGACACTTAATGTGTGAATCTATTATTAAAAGCTGAGTTATCAGATGATGCTTTGCCAACAGAATAGAGGGTACTGAAATGGAGTGAATTACCAATACTGCCACCTGACCTGGTCAGCGAACAGGTCTAGGTCCCATCTTGCCAAAAGGATATAGTAAAAACACCAATTCTTCAGATTATGTCTGCTTTTGCATTGTCTTCATAAGAATGATCGCCATCCTCCGATTTTCCACCTCCAATCATTGTAACCTTTTGTTGAACTTGAGAACCAATGACATTCTCAAGAGCTTTGAAAAAGAGATCCTATCTAGGAGCAAAACAGTTCAGAATTCTTTTTTCCTGGATAATTATGGCATTTACTGAAAAGCAAGTTATCTTTTGGCAGCTCATTAAGACATGACAACTTCTGAGCTACCTATGGAGTGACTCCATTACTCAATTTTCAATCTTAAGAGAGAAATCCTTCTCCATTCCTTCCGGCTACTGTCAATATTAGTTACGTACTGAGGGTTTTATTTTGCAAAATGTTGAGAAATTCTCAAGTCCTAAAACGAAAATAACGACTGGTCAGGTCGAGGAAAAAAGCAACATACTTTAACTGTCTGAAATCTTTTACAATGTGGTATAACATGTGACTTCAACTTCACCATGATTTTACAGGCACTGGTAACAAAAATAATAATAGAGTATTCAAGTTAACAGCACACGACCAGCCAAAGAAACCGTAGAAGAAAAAGAAAAAGAGAAATATTACCTTCTCTTACAACTACAGCCAGTGACTATGTAGTACAGGTCACATGACTTCAGCAAATAAAATAACATTTTTTTCAAAATCCAACAACTAAAGTAAAGTATATTGTTCCCCTTTTACCTGACCACAGTCAATTCTTCCAAATAGTTTCTGAGTTTTAGAAGTTTGTTGTTTTAGTTTGTGTATCATAAAAAATATTCAATTTGATGTGAAGATTCGATGTTGCATTTTCAAAAATAAAAATTGGAAAATAAACAGAAAATACTAATAACTTCACAATCATTCGAAAATTTAATTTTTGAGTGATCGTTATTTATAGCACATATTTTTTAGATATTATTTTTTGAGATGAGTATTATTTATTTATTGTGGATTATTATCCTCATCTTCCTTTGTTGTTTCACGACATTTTGGTCAACTATTCCTCTGGCCTTCATCAGGTGGTAACTGCGACGGGATAGGAACTCCGAATCTCCTAATTGCATCCTCAGCCATTCATAGTTGTTGTCATCTCACCACGTTTTACATATTTTTTGTTTTGTTACGTCCCTTTTTTCCCCTGTTAACTATATTGTACAATTGCCCAAATTGTTATTAGTTTCTAGGAATAAAGAGATTTTTTTGTTTAGTTTCCCCCTCTTATCACAGAGATAACATGCCATGACGTCATTGACAATTATGTGCATCGTTTTCCTCAAGATGTGTGAAGCAAAACAACGTAGATTGCGAAACAACAGATAGCAACCATTATTATACACCCCACCCCTCCCGAAAAAGATAAGGTTAAAATTTGAAGTTCATTCATAATGAATAAACTGGCGCAGTCATAGAGATGCTCTTATCCCAGTTACAGGGAACTTTTAATTTATTTGCAACGGGACCAGAGTGTTTTTTAAGTCTATCCCCCCCCCCTCCCAAATAAAAACTACACCTTGATCTCGCAGAGAGACAATTAAATACCGATATGAAAATTATTTTGAATAATTTGCTAATCGGGCATTCAAAACGTTTTATCAATGAATGTATTAGACTGTCTCCCACATTAATTAATTTTATTAAATGAAGTAATCCACGTTTTTTGTTTGTTTGTTTTGTTTTTTTTTTGTTATTTTTTTTACGAAACTTATGAGAACCGCGTAGGGAGCGCCGAGATTACATGAGGAATTTATATAAAACAGACAACAATTATGATCGTGTTTAACGAATATTAAGTCAAGTAACGAAATGTTTATTGAAAAGGATTCGCTATATCAGGGTCTTCATGAAATAAGCAAACTGTTGTGATTGCTGATTTTTATGAACTGAGGGAACACATGTGGTTATTTTCTGGAGGGAAACTAAAATCATTATGTGTTTAAGTGAGATGCGTGTGTGTGTGTGTGTGTTCCATACATATAAAAATAGCAGTTTGCAATAACAGAGTTGTCAAGAAGAATAAATCTCGTTAAATTTGATAATTTTTCCACATTGAGAATTTAGGTGTATGATGCACGCGATGTCATGTTGGTGATTTTACGTCCCACAAGATGGAGTTGAGCAGCGATGTTGCTATTCATAGAGCTGCATCCTAAGCTGGTTTGATTTACCCACGCAAAAGCTTATATAGGTGAGTTCTAGAACATTCTGGACTATCTGCTGTATCGCTACGCACAAAGCGTAACATAGTTCGTTTATCGCATGTGTGCGGATGGACACATTACAACATTGTAAGCTTTGCATGTACTTCGTACGCGTGCGTGTTGAAAACAGTGATTGCTATGAGAATATCTCTGCCGAAGATTTGTTTCAGCTAAATATAGTGGATGCTACAAATGTGCCCGTTCTCTTTTTTCTCAAGATGAAAGGATATAATAAAGCATTCTGCTAGCGATTTTTATCCTCAGATTCCCAAAATCAGAGATACGACCATTCTTGTAATGTCTCTGTTGATTTTTGCTGTGGGAGTTTAGTTATGTGAAGTTCTAGGAGGTCCACTCTCCCAGACTTTGCCTTCTGTTTTTGAAAAGGGGTTAGTTTATTGCTAATCGCTTGGGGCGCCCTTACCAAGAAATGTGGACTGGGCTGCCCAGGCACTTTTTGCAGGTTCCTCAGAAAAGGGGGCACTGATTTCTCAATCCCACTTTCCAACCCTGGTGTCTAAGTTCTTGCAGTGGAAGAGAACTAACAAAACAATCAATCTACATAATGTTAGATTTTAATATTTCGTTTTTATTAAAAAATCTTCATAAATGAAAACTATTTTTATTTCATTAAAAGTTCATAGAAAATGCAATCACATGTTTATGACCGAGCTTTTAATAACAATTTAAAATCAATTCAGGATTTTGAAAACCTAAATCTAATTTAAGTCACATTTACTCGACTCACACCATAGCAAGGTAAGATATCACACAGGTTTGTATTCGTGAATCGAGTCTCCTCTACAAAAAGGAACGCAGATGGGTGAATTCAAAATTGCCAATGATCAGATTCGTTGGCATTTTCCGATAAGGGTGCTTCAGATAATCAACAGTAAATAAATCAACTCTCCTTCTTAAAGGAAGTGATAATGTCTGAGAGGATGACCTTTTGAGATCAAACATAACTCCTATCTAATATTAGCTACAAGTAAGATTTTTAAATTTACAAATAAAATCCAAATTGAATTTGAGATTAGGAAAGTTAGTGATGGGAATGTTTGTTTACGTCATCATCGTCATCAATTGAAATGTCCAAATGGTGTTACAAGTGTTTAAGGATGCAAACAGCACAGTGACACATAAGAATCTTCTATGAATAAAAGGTACATATCATTTTGGTTTTTGAGTTACTAGTAACGAGAAGGCTGGGAAATTTGAATCCGTGTGACCAGAATCGTAATTCAAATTCATGTCGACATCATCCGACTTTGTTCAATATAAATACAGATTGTCAACGATCGCAAACATATGAAACCTTTCAGTTTTGTAACACGTAGCTTAGATAATTTTTTAAAAAATCGTTTTACTTGTGAAAAGGGTTGGGGCGGGCTTGTTCATTTGGCTAGGAGCACAATATATAATCAGTACGTTTTATCTTTTCTGTCCTCGGTCCTTCTAGATTAAAGAAATTTTTATTTTTGTTCCAATCCGGATTTTCTTTTTGGGGGAAGCTAGATTTCCCCCACATTAAAAACTGACCTTGTGTCTAATTCTGCCTTTGTGGGGAGACAAGTAAATAAGTCTTATTTATTTATTTTAAATAAGAGCAATATTTGAATATTAGTTTATCGATTACAAAAAAAAAGCATCTTCAAACTTAACCTTAGTCTAAGGATCTGAACACAAAAATGTGAGTTTATATTTATAATTCGTGTGTTGAGCTTTTGGATAAGAAGAGCAAATTGTAGAATATGAGTATTCTAATACCAGATTTTATCTCTTCTGTCGTTAGTGAATGAGAAATCCTTATAAACTGAGATAATTTTTGTTCCAATTCAGAGTGGTCCTTTTGAAGAACTTTCCCCACATTAAAAACCGACCTTCATCTTGTGTCCAATTGTCCTCGTGAGGAGGCAAGAAAAGAGGACGACCACAGACCAAAGCCTACAATTTTGAAGAAGTTGTATCTAATTTTTAAAAAATTAAATAATTCAAAGTATATAATTTGTCCGGTACTCCGTTTGGAGATAAAAATCCTTCTAGACCGAGGCAATTTGTACTTTTTTGCCTCAACCCAAATTGGGAGACAAGTAAATCCGGACATTAAAGGCTTCATTTATTCATTAATTTAATGGTAATGCAATAAAAAACGTATATTATCATTTAATTTAAAAACAAAAAAAAAAAAAGAAAAAAGAATAGCTATTAGTCAACTCATTGTGGCATATTATTTGGTTTGCTGGAATTAATCCAAAATAAAATCTTATAAATCAGTAAGCTGATCTTTCAAAGCAGCAAATCTTCACCCATTACAATTATTACATTTGTTCTATCTACTCTGCGTTGCCCGGGAGTTTTTACCTTCAATTTTGTTTTGTTCACTTAACCCTCTTTCCTTTCAATTACTACACTTGCCATACAGCACAATCACTGTGACACACCAGGTCTTGCCAGGTCACCAAAGTTAAGCAACGTTGAGCCTGGCCAGTACCAGATGGGTGACCATTTGGGAAAGCGAGGCACTGTATGTACCACAAGGTAAAATACAAGGTTGGGAAACTGGCGCATCTATCCTTCTCTTGAGGGTAGATGGGCCTCTCTTAAGCCATGACCGGCAACCCATCTAGTGATGGCCCCACGATAAAAAATACCCTTGATAGCCATAGCAAAGCATCAAGATTTGAATTAAACTACAAACTGGTGTAGTGAGTTCAATCCCGGGTGCGGCCACATGTTACTTTTCGTTCTTTGTTTTTTTCTTTTTTACTACACCTGCATCCCTTTAATGTAAATACCAACTAGCAGAAAATTTTCACCCTTTCACTGCAGAGGTCCCCAGATTCCGTAAGATTTCCTACTCTAGTAGTTTATTTTCTCAAACTGCATTTTTTTATGGAAATTGCTTAAAACAAGGCATAAAGCTACTTGATATAAGGAGCTAACAAAAACGAAAGCTGATTATTGCCTTGAAAAGACCAAGGTTGTAAGTAAAAGGAAAACAGTGAGCAGGAAGAGAGTTCCACAACCTTGCAGTCCTTGAAAAGAAGCTACTGGAATAGGAAGCTGTATTACAATGATGTATTGAAACAAATTGATAGAGACCACTAGACGGAGTCAAACGAGCTGGAATAAATGAAGCAGGGAATAGATCAGACAATTCTGAGGAACACATGCTATAATAGTATTTGTAAAAGAGACTGAGACTAGCAACATCATGTCTGTGAGTGAGAGGCTGCAGTGAAGAAGAAAGTGTTGGGCCAATCAAGTTACAGGTACGTTTCTGCAATTTATCAAATTAGACACAAATTCATCAGCCAAAAAATGACAATGCTCCATACATGGTTTGATAGTAGATTTGTAGAGATGGAGAATAGCGACAGGTGTGCGAGAGTGTTTACAGCGATAGATGCAACTGATTTTACAAGAATCAGAAAAAGTAATTGATTATAAACTCCAACAAAGATTTGATGAGAAAGAAAGATCAAGAAGTTTTAGAGTCAATACCTCATCAAGAGCAGAGTCATCCATAAAAATCGTAGAAAGAAAAGGGACACATCTGTGATTGAAAGACAATAGAGGAGTCTTAACAGGATTAAACAAAACAAACCATTTCTTACCCCAATCCATAATAGCATTCACATCAACTTTTAGATGAACTGCATATTTTAATTGATTCAAGATTCAAAATGGGCAAGAAACAATAGCAGAATACAGGGTGGTGTCATCTGCATAAATGTTACTTTTCTGAATAATCTTCTCTAAAACATCATTTTATATAGAGAAGAAACAGTGTTGAACCGAGAATAGAGACCTGAGGAACACTGGCATTGATAGGAAAAGAAAATGAAGATAATCCATCAAGCTTTAAACAGATAGAAAAGGCCTAACAATGTCAAGAACATTACCACAAATGCCATAACCTCAAAGTTTATGTAGAAGACCAGGATGCTACACTGTCGAACACCTTTGAAATATCAAATGCAATGGCCCTACCCTCACTTAAATTATCTCTATATAAATAAAATGAACTCATTTTTTCCCGTCTGATTTTGACATTAATAGGATTAAAAATCAAGATATTTCATGCAAATATAATATGCACAAACGGCAGAACAATATCTGAGGTGTGTTATAGGCTTATTATTTCTCAAATTCCTCAATAATCTTAGATTTCTATACTTTTTCTGCTGAGAAGTCACGGCCAAAATCGGTTAAGATCAATGGAAGTGGTAAAATATTTTCTCTCTAATAAATTCCTCCTCCCCTTGCCACCACTTAACACCGTTTGGGGATCGTTCACAAGGAACAGTTGAGAAGAGAACACTGGTTTGGCTTTGTAGTTCTTTCATGTGAAATTATTTAAAATCACTAAACTAAGCTGCAGTGCTCTGTGGCGTAGTGGTTAGCGTGCTGGACAATTCACATTATATTTTCACGTTCGCGCCGACCTACTGTAGTCGTTTTTTTTTTCCTAAACAACTGGAATGGACTTTTCTTGGTGGCCGAACTGTTAACGTTGCAGATGTTTTTTTTTTGTTTTTTTTCACACTTTATTTTCCTACTTTTACTCATGACTCCGGGTTTGATCCTTCCTACTTACCTACCATAACATTTTTTAAAACTCCCCCCCGTCCCGGAAACAAACACTCGGGCAACGCCGGGTACCCCCGCTAGTAAATTAATAAATTATAAATCCATAAAACCAACAGATCCGTTCAGTTACAACAGTTAATAGATCAGCGGTTGAACAAAACCCATGAAAGTGATACTGAACATCTCTAAAGAGGCTCAGACTTACTAGAAAATGAACAAGTCTGCTGTTGACCAACTTCTCAAAAACTTTGCTAATAACAGAGAGAAGACTAACATGATATTTAGTTGAGTCAGATTGATCACCAGCATTTTTAAAAGATAGAAATAGAGGAATCCTTCCAGCAAGAAGAGAAACATGACTGAGACAAACAGAGATTGAATAATTTCAAGTGAACAGAATAAAGTTCAGGCACACAACATTTGAGAACAGGAATCAAATCAGGACCAACAAGAATTCTAGCAACCATCTTTGAAGTAATAATTACAGAATAAAGAGTCTGATCAGTTTTCAAATGAAAATCCGGAACAATAGCACCAGAATTATTGATAGAACTGTCAGCAAAAAGACAAGCAAAGAGATCAGACTTATTCTTTAGAAGATTAAATTATCTGGAGACTATTAAAAATAGAAGGAATAGCAGACTTACCACTATTAATAACACACTATTAATAACACACTATTAATAACACACTATTAATAACACACTATTATAGGATCTCCAATAATCACGAGAGCCAACCTTTTCAGATTAGATAAACTCACAAATCCTTTGAGAATAGCTAGGCTTAACCTCAGAGATTTCTCACTTGCAGCAGACATTGTTAGATTTTCTGTAGGATTGCCTAGAAGCCTCAGAATCATCCCAATGATTGAAGTAATGATTACGATAGGCAATGGCAGAAGCATAAACAGATGAAAATCGGGGATGAGGATGAGGTTTGGATTAAAACTAACGATGAGGAATGAACGTGTCAATTCCAACAAGAAACCAGTCAGTAACTTCCTTAGCAACATTTGGAGACATACCAAAAATAGGACCCCATGGAATGTCATAGGAAGCTGCGGAGCCCATCCCAATCAGTCCTTCTGTAGTTAAACGTCTTTCTATGGAATGGATGATAAATTGGAAGAATTAAAAGAAAAATCAATATCAACATCAAAAACAGCATGATCAGAACCCAATGGAGGAGAAGAGAAAATAGAATGATTCAGGAACAGTAGGCACCTCCAAAATGCACCACAGAATTACCCCCCCTATATGTAAAACGATTTTAAATTAATTGTGTTTAAATTTTTTTAATATTAAGTTTTAATATGAATATGGCTCTTGTCAGCTATTTTATTGCCAAATTAAAACCGATTAAAAATATTATTGCACAAAAAATAAACATTTTGTAAACCCACTACGATATCTAGTTTGTCTCTTTACCAAACAAAAGTATGAAAGCCAGTAATTAACCAAATGAACACTCGTACATATTTAGTAAAAACTTAAATTCGACTCTTTGTCTTTCCAAATACGAAAAGATGCACCCGAAAAAGATCGAAGGTTACATCGCTCAACATCCGAACAAGTAGTTTGAATAAACCAAATAATATTAATGTTTTAAATTTAAATCCAATAAATACACTTTTACTCTTAAATTCATAAAATAAACTAAGTATGTGTGAAGATTTTGAAACTAAAATTCATTCATTTAATTAACCTAAATAAATTATTTGATTTTTTTAAGGTTAACAATCGCGTCGATTTGCACGCACGCACGCACGCACGCACACACACACACACACACAGACACACACCGGTTAAAAGGGGAGAGAGGTGCATGTGGTACCCTCTTAAGTCGGATGAGTAGAGCGATTTTGTATCACTTTGTAATTGGTGAGGTCGTTGAAAAGACGCACATTTAACGTCATCTTGTGTCAAACTTGTTTTTGAGAGGAGTTCCTTTTTACTTGCCTCCCCACGAGGACAGTTAGACATAAGATCGGTTTTTAATGCGGGAGGGGGGATACAACTCCTTAAAAAAGCATTCGGAATTTGGAACAAAAATCTAAACTGCCTCAATGCCTCAGTATTTTTTTTCTTTTTACCCATTTTTCACCCCCATAAGGCATATTCCACTTAGAACACAAGGGACTATTATTGTGGACACTAGGGAGTTGAGCAGCAAGATGTCTGTTCACATTACATTTAAATTTCAGCCGGTAAGTACAGTCAGGAAAGCAGGAAACAGGTAGGGAATTCCAAAATCTAGCAGTATGGGGAAAGAAACAGAGTAGAAGGCTTCCGAGCATCCAGGGACCTCAAAAATGAAGAGGTGGGATTTTGCTGCTGGCCAGGAATATGTATGTCGAGGGAGCACAAGTGCTATTCCATTTTCACTGATCAAAGACAGAAAAGTGTAGTATCAGAACAGATACTACACTTTGCTCCTTGCCAATGAATGAGATCTGTTTTACAAAATAAATAATAAATAAAAAAGAATTAGGGTTATATATATATTCCTGAAAAATGCTAATCAACACCACCACACTTACAAAATTTATAACTTTTTTACTTTCATTTTTATTTTTTGCGTTTTTACCATGACTTATTGAAGTAAGTCTCACCTTCGCTCGCACGACACAAGATTAGTTTAGACCCCGCCTCCCGGCCCTTGGCGAAGATCTCAATGGCATTGCCTGAAGCGCCCTCACAAGGGAATGCCGGCGGAACCGATCAGGCTATTTTGCGTCCGTCCACCGAGTGTCAATATGTCCCTCTTTTGGAGTGAGAAGGATTCCCACAATTGACCTTGTGTCTAACTTTACCGCTAATAAACAAATTACCCTAAATTGAGAGATGCCAGACGAGACATAATATTCAAATTGTCCAACGAAACAAGCCTGAGAATGTAAATAAATAAAAAAAAAAAAATAGTGAAGATATGAATGTATTTTAAAAACAAAATTCTTTTTCAAATTTATGAAAAATTGAATTTACAAAGAAAGATTATTTACCTCACAAACACAAACGAAAAGAAAAAAAAAAACTATAAGTGATTGGGTTTTTTTGGGTTTTTTTTTTTTTTTTTTTTACTTCTAAATTCCCGTCTTAATCATAGGAGAAAGTCGGTTTGTGAAAAATTTTCTTTTCAGCCTTGGCATTCCTACAAATCCAACAAGTGTCTGCCATAAAAAAAAAAAAAAATGAGCTTAAAGAGATTAAGTTTTTTTGTTGTTTTTTTGTTTTTAGAGAGAAACAAATCGGTTTCCGCTTAAAAAGGCACGAATCAGAACTTTAAGGAAAATATGTTCGTTTTCCGAAACAACCAGATATTTTTTTTTTTTTTCTAATAAAACAAAAGCAAACAATTGAAAATTGTGGAAGGCAACAAACCTGTAAAATTAAACAACATAAACAATAGCATTTTTTTGTAAATAAATAATTGGTTACATTTAAAAAAGATTACATTCACATTCTATGTTAACATAAAAACAATGAAATGAGAATGGGTTATTTTTGAGTCACCAAAATTCAAGAATGTTATTGTTATTTTCGACATCATTGACCATGCATATCAACCAGTTTTACTTCCTAATTCAATCAATGAAATGTTTGGACAATTTTTATCTTAAAAATAATGAAATAAAAGGTTTTGATGTTTCTTAACTTTACATAAAATGTAAATAAAATCCAAATGAATTTTTTTTTTTTTTTTTTGGTGCTTTGCTTCTGCACTTTTGCCACCGCGCTATTTTTAAATAGTTTTTTCAGGTTAAATTCAAGCTTCACGATATCTTTTTTTTTATTATTAAATTGTTAGGTGGAAGCACATAATAATTACAAAACACCCTCCCCATGTTTAAGAATGGTTTTCTAAATAACATTATTATTTCAGCACGGTGGCAAAAGTGCACGAACGAGTACCATGTTTTTTCTTTTTTTTTTTGTGTCTGAAACATGCTTTTTTCGATTGAGGCAATTTTTAATTTTGTCACAATGTGCACGGGGTGAATTTTCCCCACATTAAAAACCGATTTTGTGTCTTTGTCAGGAGGTAAATAAATAAGGATTAGGTTGAATAATCTACAAGAAAATACTTTTTATGACCGAAAAAAAACAAAAAATATATGGTAGTAATTAAAAAAAAAATGTTACTGACCTCTGAGCCATGAGGCAACCTTTTCGGAATCCCATTCATCAAATCGAATGCAATTTAATAAATTTTTTCGGCCCATATTAAAAAAAAAAAAAAAAAAATGGGCTCCGGGGTCCTAAAGATAAATTATTCCTATGGTAATACGGTGGGGTTGCGATTTCAGAACCCCGAGCCAAAGAAGCTGGTTGACTTGATTCAGCTTGTCAGGAGATACGATTTAATCAGACACCTGCACGACTGGCCGGAAAACTTTCTTATACTGACTTGTTGATAATTACACACACACTTGTTATTGGGCGGGGTGGGATACAGGTAGGTAAAAAAAAAAAAAAAAAAAAAAAAAAAAGACAAGGGGTAAGGGTAGATAAATTGAGAGGTGTTTAAATCCAGGTAGTGAGATCCGTGGACGGGTGCTTGTTTTCTTTTTTTAATACAGGTCTTCTTTTTCTTGGTTAACAATTAAGCAAGTAGCGAAAATGATTGCCTCAAGCTGGTGTTAAATATCTTCTGTCGTGGTCTAGAGTCCGAAAGATTTTTTGCTTTGTTTTTACGATACACTCGTTTGTTGATTAACTTTTTCAAACCTTTGTTTTAAAATAAATTAGTTGTTAATGTTACATATCTTAAACTCTGTATAAACGTTTTTTTTTTTGTTTTTTGGGGGGTTTTTTTTTTTTTTTTTGTAAACTTAACTTAAAGTTCTAAAAAATATTCGTGCTTTCGGTGGTAGTTTATTTAGCATTGCATGAAAAAAAAATTTTTTATAAAATTCCAAATGAATTATTCTAATCCATTACAATGCAAAAATATTTTGTGACAATATTTGGAATTAGCAGTGTGGTTGTGGTGCTAATTCGTCAAGCTTTTTCTTTTATCTTTCAACCAACAAATACGGAACACAATCAACAAAACTTAACCGATTGCCTATGCTCTCTAAAAAATAAAAATCACCGGACTGAAACCAATTAAAATGGAATTATTTAGCATTTAATTAATCGTAGACATCACACACCAATGTAGGTGTTTTATGATAAATAAATTACATCAAATAGAATAACGACATTACTTTAAAGTTTGTGAATGACACCGAGTTAAAATGCGTGATGTGTTCTTTTTCCTAAGGCATTAATTATTTTTTCGAACATAAAACGTCCATCTTAACACATGAAATACTAAAAACTGACTAAAACAAAAAATCAGGGTGTGTTTTTTGTTTTTGTTTTCACTTGAGTCGAAGAAAATCGAGTAAATTACAACAATCAGTATGGCATGGTACTACTAATACGTGTGTTGTCATCTACATCGAGCAATCATGCCACGGTGGGAATCGTAATAATATCGTTTCTTCGAGGCCCCTTTTGAAAACGATAGAATACCAACAATCCTTTGTAATCTGGTTGTGGCCAAATCTAGCAATAATAAAAACCGTATGTTCATCTTCTCTTGTCGAGAGGGAGTTGTTTGTCGGTGGTAAATCTGGAAGACGTTGTTGGTAACTTGCTGACTATTAAGGTTTAGTCGTGTAGCAGTGCCAACAATAAAAATCGCTTCGACGAACTGGCCGTGATGATGATGATGATGGTGGTGGTGGTGGTGTGTTAACGCCCTTTTCAAGGGATGCAGAGTTTTTCACATTACACATTTTATACATTGAAATTCTATGGTTTTTTACAAAACTGCATGCTGTCAAGTGTCAGAATTTTTACTGCCTGTATCCGTTTGGACGTGTTAACGATGTCATGCTTTATCATGTGAAAAAAATCCTTAAGAAGAAAGAATGTAATTGACGCTTCCCCGAAGCTTCAACATTATTGTCCTTTTTTTATGCATATCCACGTAAGAATAGTCTTTTCTTTTTATGTTTCAATATGTGGCAGTATAGGTCGTTGTTGTTATTGTTTTATCTGCCATCTGACGAAGAATCAACTGTAGCACATGATTTTCTTTATGTGTGTGTGTATTTAGCAGCAACAACAACAACAACAATAAGCCACTGACGGCCACTTGTGTGTATTTCTAACTGATGACGGAGAGAAGGAAGCACCTTGTCTGGTGGTTGGCGGAGGAGTTGAACAGAAGTGTTGGGAGAGAGAGAAAAGAGCGAGAACAGAGTGAGGAGGCGCTACTGGGTTGGGTGAAAGCCACATACAAATGAGAGAAAGGGTGGCTTGAAGTAAAAGAGATCAATAAAACGAAGAAGACAATTTAAAAGCGATTGTTAACAAAAAGAGGAAGATAAATTAACGGGTTGTTTTTAATAATCAGGTAAAAAAACAAAAAAACAGTCGAATATTAACAAATATTATTGTTTGATGCTTCTGCGCTCTTTTAAAGATGAACTGTTGAATTTTCACTTTTTAAAAAGGTTAATTTAGGTCTGAACAAAATTCTTAACCCTAATCCTAACCCTAAGTGAATTCTATTACCGGTGATTAAAAAAAAAATGATTTTTTTTTTCCTTGTGACAATTTTTCATATCCAAAACTGTGACCACTTTCTAATGACTTTCTAACCGGTTAAGTATTTTATTTTTAATCCATACTTCGTACATCTTCGGCGCCGCTGTTTTTGTTTTGTTTTTGATTCTTTTTTTTCTTTTTTTTACCTCGACACCAAAATCAACACAATGGAAACCATTCTTGTGATGACCTTTTCGCTATCGATTGCGATATGTTACTAGTTCTGTTCCTGTGCAGTTCTAGGAGGTCCACCTTCCCAGGTTTTGCTTTCTCTCTTTGAGAAGGGGTTAGTTTATTGCTAATCGTCTGAGATGCCCCTACCAGAGAATGCAACGGAGCTATGCAGGCATTTTTGCAGGCTAGAATGCTCCTTCTTGAGGGCGCTGGCTTTTTAATCTCATGTTGTAAGTATTAGGATCTTATTGTTAATTGAAATAACGTGCAATGGAAAATACTTACAAGCATAAATAACATATAATGACTGACTAGACTAAGCCCAAGTACATAGATACATATTTATTACAATATCGGCAAACGTGAATGATAATAGCAACAGTCAACACTACAATACAGAACAATATAATAAAGTGGCATTCACTTTCATGGTGGCTCTACTGTGAGCAGTAGGTAATATTGTTCGTTCTAGAGTTTTACTCTGATTCAAGTGGGCATCTGACATGTGCCAGGGTTTGACATGTCTACCTGATCGTGTTTTTTTTTTCCAGGGTAACTCCCTCATGTGTCATATATGCTGGCATAGTGTTTGAGGGTGCTATTTCTAAACATTTTTCCTCTTGTGCTGCAGGTTTTAACCTCTGTATCGAAACGTTTTGCTCTGGACCATGATACAACGGTTGAAGAGAATGCACCCTAGTCATATCATGAATAAAACGTGAGTGCAAGTCTCTAACACTTTAGGTATGTATGTGTGTTTTTATTTAACCCTGATAGAGAATATGCCATCTTGGCCATTTTTGTTGTCAATCGGTCGACAAAGGCTGTCACATCCAAAACTTTCTCTGGAACTTCAAAAAAAATAGTGCGCTGGTAACCACAATGTCATTCCATACAGGGTTTCTGCTGCTGAGCACTCCATATCCCTCTTTACTGTGGTGCATAGCCACACACCATGTTGAAATCTGTTGGAATTAAAAGGTAGTGCCATGACATGGTACAAAATAATCCAGCAAGTTAGTCTATCTGCACAGACACGGTGTGCAATATGTCCGGTATAGAAGAGGTTCATGGCTATCTACTGGAAAGATAAATCTGTGGTTGGGTTTAATTGGTTCATGTGATCGATTTAGAATGATGTTTATGCATATGTGACAAATGTTTAAAAAGTGAAAAGTCTGCTGCCTGTGCCGTTACTCAGGGCAATACACGGATGCTTTCTTATTCGGCTATGTTGTACAGTGCATCTTTAACAGCAGGAAACTTCTCTTTTTTTAGTTTTTTCTTCAGTCTTGTGCAGGTTACTCTATTAATGTCAAAGATTGTGACGTCAAGTCTGGAATAATTTGTTTGTAATGCATTCTTAAAATCTTGGTTCAATTTGTGTGAACTTTGACAAGATTCCAAGAGGAGACATTATATAACTCAATGAATGTAGTCACGCTATTTGGTTAAATAACGCAAATCCAGACTTTGCATTAGTTATATTCTTTGAGATTATTTGGTTGTGCAAATTATCGGAAGGGGATATTCCTGATGATATAATTTTCAACTCTTCCAAATGAGTCACGTCTTAACAAAATTGGAATTTATTTTTAAGAATAATTTCATTTTCTGCACAGAGCGATAAGTACTCAAATGTATGGTAGAAGGACACTGTCATCAAAGAGTAGCATATCATTGAAAACTTTCACTTGGCAGGAAATGTTTTTAATTTTCTCATCATATACAGGGTGGAACAATAAAATTGTCATCCTAGAAAAGACAACATGATTCCATTTCTGTTTGATGAAAACTGGTTTTCATTTTTGTTGCAGACCATCTACTAGTTGGCCAGTTGTGTACAAATCCCAAGAGTGATAGGAGCCTTCTAGCATGTCTGAAAGTCACAAAATGTTCAACAAGAGAGATCAGAGATGTGCCATTGTACAACTCATGCTCTCTACCGATCAAAATCCAACAACAGGATTATTGCCAGCATCCTCAAAATGCATCGCTGGATTGCCACAAATAATAAGGACATGCCCAGGGTGATGGAAACAAAGTTTCCGGCCACGGTTATGATCTTTGGTGTGGTTTCAAATGAGGGTCACATCATGCCATGTCACATCTTCCAAGTCAGCTTGAAAGTCAACACCCAAGTGTACCTGGATGTGCTGAAGAGTGTGGTGATTCAAGTGGCTGCTGGCAGACCCTGGATGTAACAGAAGGACTCGGCCCTGGCCTACAAGTCCAAAGAGACCCAGGCTTGGCTTCAGGAGTGCTACGACTTTGTATCCTTCTCTCACTGGCCCCTTTCCTCACTCAACCTGAACTCCCATGACTACTTTGTTTGGTCATACATCGAGAACATCACCAACATGACATCCCACAACACCAAAGCCAGCCTGATCACCGTCATCTGCCGAGTATTTGTTGAGCTCCTGCTGGCGCTTGTGGAAAAGGCATGCTCTCAGTTTTGAACCCATATCAAAGCAGTGAATGAAGCTGAAGGCAGCTACATTGAATAGATGTCAGTTCTACTACATCAAATCAAGTTCTACTACATCAAATCAAGTTCTACTACATCAAAGCAAGTAACCTGGATTGATTTTTTTTAAATAAAAGTTTTAAAATAAAGCTGTAGTGTTATTTTCTTTAGGGCGACAATTTTATCATTTCACCCTGTATGTGTAAATATTTCAAAGACTAGGTATCCTTGGGACATTTGGGTAAACATGAAATAGACCCACTGCATGAAGAAGGTGGCTGAGATTCCCCATTTACATGAATCATTTATTGCATCCAAGACAATCTTTTTTGCGTTGGGGTGTATAATACCAAATTTGGAATGGTAAGCTCGTTTGCATTGTGAATTTAAATGTTAATAGTCCCTCATTCGTTACAGTTTTAGACCCATTTTACAGTGATTATTATAATACTATGCCAATTGAGAGAGGAACCAGGAGGCACTGGTGTGAGAATGTTTCTTTTTATATTATCCCAAAGGAAATGTCGCACATGCTCCTTGAAATAATAAAGCACAAAAATTGGATTGTCTAACTTTAGAGACTGTTTTCTCTTTAAGGTAAATATAGGCAGTGGGCAGGACAAAGATAAGAATATTCTATTGTTTTTAAAAAATTCTTCAAAAGCCGATCCTTGTCTGTCCTTTTTATTCCATTGGAGAGAAAAGTATGGGTTTGGGGATGACTGGGCAGTTGATGCTGACCCTTATCAGGTTTGCTGTTGGCACCAAACTCATCTTTATATCAAGGAAATGTGGTGCATTATAATTGTCTTGGTTGACAGAGTTATCATAGGATTTAGGAAATCTTCAGGCAGTATTCCAATCTCAATGCTGATTTGTTAAAATAAAGCCAATCATTTTGCATATGTAAAGGGATTATTTAGTTGTTTTTTCTTGAGCTACGAATTACACAGTCAATTACATATTGTAACATCGTATATGTTTGCACAAGTGTTAAGATATAGGAACCCAACATGTAAACTCTGTCACAAAGGAGACAAATAGAAAAGAAATTCAATGAGAAATTCAATTCAAAGGTTTTAACAAAAGATTTTTATTCCTCCTTCTCCAGCCACGTGTGACTTCTCGTCTCGGCTGTGACGTCACCCACGTGTTTCTAACATGACCATCGGTTTGTATGCACGTTCTTTTTATTTTTTAGTTTTCTTTTTCCTTGCTGTGACGTCACTTCTCCTATAGCCATCATATGCATACCCACGCTCTGCTACAATATGAATTTGAAGTCTCTTACTATTTTTTACAATTTCAAACGATTTTTTATAGACTTGACAAAGTAATTCATTGTGAGACCCAGGATGCCCTGGTGCTCCTAGAATATAGTGACTTCTGTGGGTGATTTTTAGCTTGGTTCTGTAGTCATCTAAGATCTGTCTGGGACCTGGATTTGGTCAGAATCGAACCACATATGCATCTACTTTTATTATCTAGCGTTTGCTTATAGTAATACATACTCCCTTTATTTCGTTAAATGGTTATATAAGAGCTTATGGGAAGCTCATTAATCTCAATCCTGTTAGTATAATTGTATGGCACTAGATGTTGCCATACAATTTTCATTTTGATGAACACTTTCTTTCATTGTTGGGGAGAAAGGTTCATTTTTAGATGGAAAGTTTGACTGTCATAGTCTTAGCATAGGTAACCGTTTGTTTGCATCTTCAAAGTGTAAACGTTTACATGGTTTCTAGTGGACTGTATTCTCCTGCGTTCTATCCATTTTCGTATTCCTTTTAGGCTAGTTTGCTGCATACAATTATTATGTGATTTACTATTTCGTCTCTTTTTCAACAGTGTCTACACTTACTAGTTTCCTGCGTTTTTATTTATCTTGGTTTTTATATACAAGATGCTCAAGACAAATTTGAATTTTTGGGGAAAGGAAAAAAATATCATATCTTGGCCAATAATTAGTTTCTCAAACTTCAAAGTGTATCTATTAGAAGATCTTTTACAGAATACAGTTTGAAGAAATTATTGTGCATGTGATGGAGGGATTGAGAGTTAATAGAAACTTTGGTTCTATTTATCATTGTCCAGGAGCAATAAAATTGTCATTATCAACATTACTTCTCTTCATACTTTGATTTTAGCCATACTTTTGGTAATGCCGTTATGACAACAGCCATGGAAACAAGCGTCTAAGGGTGGCATGTGCAACACTGAAACTTGAAACCCAACTGATATGAAACAAAAAGTTATTTATGTACTCTTTTGATGGCAGGATCTGTGACTATAGTTTGCAGAACGAATGCTTTATAAAATGTCAGGGAGTATCAACAGGATGGACTCAAGAGATTTCTAAAACTGCCGTATAGAGATTTTTTGCTCACTCGGAGTCATTTTGCATGTATGATTAATTCACGTGTCACTGGGGAAAAAAGATGGCAGATTTTTTATTGTACATGGTATTCGGCAGTTTAAAACTTTAATTTCAACACTTCAAGGTATTCTAGCCATTATTATGGTGAAAATACGACTAAGCAGTAACATAGTGAAGCCATTTACTGGTGAGGGAGATGTAATAGCATGGTTGAAAAAGTTAAGATTAGTAGCAAAACTCCATAAGATAATGTGGCAAGCCTGCTGCCATTGTATCTGGAGGGGGTGCATTAGCCATCTAATTAGAAATGAGCAAGATTGACCAACTGGGCATCAAACGGATAGAGACTTGATTAAAGGAGGCATTCACGGATGGTGTATTCACAGCCTATGGGAAGTTAACCATGGTGAAATGGGCTGGCGAGCAGGTGGGCATTTACACAAACAATATCAGACTATTGGTTGGACTCACTGGTTTTGAGGGAGTCGGACTAGAACAACTTGCCAAACTGGTGTTTGTCACAGGATTCCCTGATGCCATTTCCATCGAATTCTAGCAAGCACCAAAAATTGAGACCCTAATCATGGGAAACCTAATAGCTAGATCAAGAGTGTTGACGTCAACCAGGGACCAAAGCCATCAAATGGTAAATCTGTTGTTTTGACCGGGAATAGCCCTGGTGCAGGAGTAAACTGCTTCAAATGCGGCCACAGTGGTCACATAGCGAGAAATTGCCGAAAATGTGGAAACCATTGCTACCAATGCAGTAAGGTTGGCAAGGTTGAGCCAGGACTGTTCATGAAACGAACAAAGGGACAAGGCATAAGCACCAACCTACTCCCCTACCAAGATCTAAATGCGGCGCTTCCGGAGATTGTCGATGGAATGCAGTGTTCGGCAGTAATTGACACAGGCTGCTAACATACAATAATAGATGCAAATCGATGTCAATCCTGGGAGACATCAAAAGTGGACGTCCTGACTATTGGAGACGCATCTCACATGCTACGGAAGAGGAGTACTCACTATTTCAACAAACGACAGTGACTAAGTTAGGATTGATGCTCTGCTGGTGCATAGTAAACCACTGGGATTTGATCTGTTGTTAGGGATTGATGCGATAAAATCGTTGGGAGACATCACTGTTAGACCTACGGATGCAGTCCAGATCAGTGTTGGGAAAGTTTCTATGTGTGCGACTCTCTCCATCAGTGAACTGGACTTTACTGTTCTGTTTGATCATCAGAAGTGAGTGTGGAAATGGGCAGATAACTGCCCACCTGAAGGACTGCATAATGGAATGCCAGGATACCAAATGGCTGCCGAGCTTTGACCAGATTATGATCAAGAACTCTGGGCATGGATGGACCAGGGTTGGCTTGTGCCATACCCAGAAGACAGACTCGGACCTCCCAAGGCATTAATTCTATTGAAGGCTGTGATGCAACAGAATAAAGCAAAGGTGTGACCAGTGATTAATTACCGCAAATTCAACAATCATGTAGATGAATTCACAGCAAATGCAAATGTTTGCACTGCCAAGATGTGCAAGTGGCACCAAACATATCTTGCTGGACCTCCGGAGAGCATATTTCTAAGTACGAGTTCACGAGACACTGTGGCCATACCAAATGGTAGTGGCCGATGGAAATAGATACTGTCTGACACGTTTAGGGTTTGGCTTAAACATGGCTTCACTCATTATGAAGGCTATCATTAGCAAGGTGCTATCACAGGAGGAAGTTGTGGACCACACGATGTCGGCTTACATCGATGATATCTTTGTTAACAAAGACGTGCCCGCATCTCGAGTCCTGGAACATTTAGCTTAATTCAGACTAGAATGCAAGGACCCAGACGACTTTGGGACAGTACATGTGTGCTGGGCCTGACAGTTTTAAGAGAGTACGGTGTCCTATGCTGGAAACGAGTGAACGCAATCCCAGAAATTCCCAATATTATAACATGACAGACTATTTTCCTTGTGTGAAAACCATGTAGGGCACCTTCCAGTATGTGCGTGGCTACATGTGGCATGCAAAGTAATAAAGAGAAGAGCCTCTTCAATCACAAACGGCTAGAATGACAAGATGACAGACTCCTTACTCCGGCATATGATGTGCAAAACTGTGGATGCAGTAAAGTGGAATGATCCAGCTTGTGGGGGCTGGTACATGAATAGCTGGAAACTAAACATATGAATCGATACCAGCGCACTATTAATGCCAGAGTAATATTAGAAAGAGATGGAACAGTGTTGTCCGTTCCTTAACACTGACCCTGCGTTCTCAGTGTCCACCGACCATTCCGGATTGCTCTGACATCCAGCCAATCTTTCCAGACCCAGCGAGCAACCCTAAACCATGCTACATCTAGACCTCGAGACCTTAGCCTCTGATGACGTGCAAGCTTCCGAACAACCAGCATCCATATCATACGACTTTTCGCTTCCTTTGCAAATAAAAGGCGAACCCTCGTCTTTAACCAAACAACCTGTGTCTGTCATTCTTCTTTGCCTTTTTTGTGCTGTTTATTTTTTGCCCGTGTCTACCTTGTTAGTTGTTGGGTCGATTGTACCCGGACGACCGACCCTGCAACATGTATGAGTAGGTATTCTTTTGAATGTAAAACTAAAGGAACTAATCTCTATAAAATTAGGTATGTCTCTATATGTATAGAATTCACTCCTAAATTAATTAATTGATCATAATGAAATTAGGTTTGGTTTGGTTTGGTTTGGTTTGGTTTGGTTTGGTTATTTTGTTTTACGGCATATCAACCCTTTTCAGGTTATTTAATGCTGAATCCAAAGATTTTAAAGAAAATTGTTTTAATAGAATATATTTGTTGTTTTCAAGTCGGTTTCTATTCAACCCATAGTTGGGATCCTAACAGGTACTACCACTCCGGGTCAGAGTGGACCTGGGAGCAATGACAATTAAAGGTTGGCTCCACACTCCCCAAAGCCCGCAAGCTGGAACCTCACCACTGGATATAGGTTAAGGTCATATCCAGGACCTATGAAATTAGGAACTCAGCTGATAAGCATAAGGAGTTCAAAGATGGGCTATATTTAGTTGAATTTAGTTGTATGTAAAGAGGGTAAAAAGGGGAGAGGTCATCATAGAAATTCAGATATCTCAAATATTTGCGAAATTTTAACAATTGGTTTTGCGAGGGGCATGCAAAAAGTAATGCCCATCCTGATCGAATGCTTGGTAAACAATGTGCAATGATTTATATCTCTACGGGTTATGTGGCAAATTACAGCTCTGAACTAATTGTGGTTTCTGTTTTACAGGTGTTTGAACTGAGTCAGGTGTGAAGTGGAGCCTGTTGAATGTCGAGCAGTAATCTGGTTTTTGTATTTGAAAGGGCGACCACCACAGGAGACTTTTGATGAAATGAAACAAACTTATGGTGATAATGCCCCATCATATGACCTTGTAAAATGCTGGCATCGTGAATTCAAATATGGCCGGAAGTCTGTGTAAACAGCTCCCAGACCTTCTGCTGTTGATGAGGCATCTGTCCGTCAAGTTGAGGCTGCCATTATGGAAGATTGGCGTATTACTATTCGCCAAATAGCCCAAGATGTCAAGATTAGTACAGGGTCTGTGGAAACTATCATTCATGACCATTTGCATATGCATAAGGTGTCTGCCAGATGGATTCCCAGATTGCTCACACCATTCCAGAAGCGAGAACGTGTCGAGTGCTCGAGGATGAATTTGGAGTTGTGCCAAGAAGATGAGTCTAAGTTTTTCAAAAGACTGATTACACAGGATTAAACCTGGGTCCATCACTATGATCCAGAGACCAAAGCCCAGTCAATGAAGTGTAAGCACTTGGACTCACCACCTCCGAAGAAGGCAAGGTGCAGCCCTCCGCTGGCAAGGTCATGCTCACAGTCTTCTGGGACCAGGACGGAGTAGTGATGACACATTTCCTGGCAAAGGGTAGCACAATTACAGGAGCCTATTATGCTTCACTTTTGAGGAAATTAAGGGAAGCTATCAAAATCAAGAGGCGGGGCAAGATCAGCAAAGGTACCCTCCTCCAGCAGGACAACGCTCCGGTCCACAACTTGCATGTCGCCAGATCAGAAGCACGGGCGTGTGATTATGAAATCCTTCCCCATCCTCCCTACTCTCCTGACCTTGCACCCTCTGATTTTCACCTCTTCCCAGCCATGAAATTGTTTTTGAAAGGAAAGCGTTTTCCAGATGATGCAGCCTTGATTTCTGAAGTCACATCATGGTTGGAGGACCAACCTGGGGTGTTCTACAAAACGGTCTCCAGAGCTGCATCAAACGCTATGTAGAGAAAGACTAATAACTGTGCCAAGTTTCGTTGCTCTACTGCTATGGGAAGTGGGTCAGGGGCATTACTTATTGCACACCCCTTGTAGACATCAATTAATAAATATTCTCCAAACTTTAGTTTCTTTGAAGAATTTTAAAGGGTTTTTAGCAGCAAAACATAGGCACAACCTCCCATTAGGAAATTCAAATATTTCAGATTTGCATTGAATTTGATTCGTAGTAATTAGACAGCAATTAAGCAAGATTCTCCAAATTTCAGTTTCTCCATCCAAGCTTACGGCTGAAATATTAGACATATGTTTTAATAAAAATCATGCAATGGATTTTGGATCAAAATTAGAATAAGGATTCTAGACATAAGGTTTAGTAGCATTGTATGTTGATTTTAATCTTTGTTAGGACATAAATATGGTTTACTCATCCTCACACAGGTATTATTCTAGTTCAGTTTATATTCAAACGACTGTTTGCATCAACAGCAACTTTCCAAACATTGTACACATTTGCTGTTCTCTGTATCGGATGAACCTGCAACCTTGCCAGTCTAATGAACAGTTACTTTAAATGAGGAAGTCTTCATGCAGACCAGATAATCCTGCGGCACAATCTTAGTGGGTTCTGTGCAGATATCTAATTCACTCAACAACAGCAACAAAATCAGCAAGAGCTGACTGAAGTATTAGTATTGTTTTTAATGTAACGATAACTGTTTTTTTTGTTTGTTTTTTTCAAGTTAATTTAATTATGAAAGTTGTAAGTTTGGAAGTAAAGCAAAAGTATGCAGTCATTTCTTAAGGTATTGAGAGTAGGAGTGAGGAGTACAATAGTAATGAAATAAAGAAAACAAAACGTGTGATAAGAGTCTTTAAGTGCCACTCACGGGAGGGGGAGGGCATACAAAAGTGACTGGGGAAACAGAGTGGCATGCTATGCTTATAGACAGAGTGGGAAATGAAAGCTTCATTTTCATATACAATGAGAGGAAAAGAGAGAAGTGTTATGAAAAGAAGAATGTGTGATTCTGAACGTTGTAAAGATATGTGACACAAACCTGAAAAAAATGGGGAGCTTGGGAAGGGTTTGACCAGACTATTATCTCATGAATTCAGTCTAGTCACATTTACTGACCCACATTGTCCAGCAAATGTTACTGTCACCAAAATAAAGAATTTCTACTGAAAAGCTCCTACAATATCTCCCAAAACTAAAACATCACAATTTCTCTATAAACTCAAATTAATAAAGCCCAATTCAGAATTTTATTTCTGATATATATAATAACACATATTTTAAATGTGTTATTCATAAGTGACTGCCTTTTGGTTAAGATCGATTCATAGTGTAGTATCTGTTTTGCTGCTAGACTTCTTCATCTTTTCTGTCTTCAGGTATTGAAGGAGAAATTCTTCTAGACTGGGGCAATTTTGATTTTTGTTCCAATGTAGAAGCCATTTGTAGGCATGATCTATAAATAGTGGTCTATAAATATGAGATTCTATTTGATCGATAGATGGGACCATCCTAGGTATTGTCCCTTTGGATATGAGTGGGTGTGAGCGCAATGACAACTAATGGTGTAACCCATTCCCCCCTAAAAATACTGCAGTTTTGTGTTGTATCCAAGATTATTAGAGAGAGGGGGGGGGAGATAGAGAGATTGAATAGTGGATACAGTTAGTAAATAGAATAGGCAGGAGAAATCTAGAAAGAGAAAGAAAGATGGCATTTCGAGGTGATGGGTTAGGGTTAGGATCCAAATTTTGCTCAAATGTGTCTAAGGCAGTTTTGCATTTTAACCAGTTTTAATTTTAACAAGTTGCTATTTTACAGTGGCTGAGCATCCATTGAGGCTTCATACATTTCCTAACAATGTTTGTGCATAGTTAAACACAAACAGCTATCTCAGGATTTGAACCCAGCGCGACTGATTCCATAGTTTGTGCATTTATTATAATAATCACTCATTGTAAAGTTCTTTTTTACTTGCTTCCTCGCAATGTTGGACACAAGGTCTGTTTTAATGTGGGGAAAATTCAGTTCTTGAAAAGGGACATTGAATTGAAACAAAAATTTAAATTGCCTCAGTCTAGACATATTTCTTCTCCACCAATAGAGGAGAGAATAGGTACTACACTTTGATCCTAGTCCGAAAGTAAAAATTTACTTACTTCCCCACTCGGGCAATATTAGACACAATACTGTTTATTTCTAATCAAGTGTGCCCTATAGGTACCTCCAAAGCGCATCACAGATTTACCACCCACTGTATGTAACATGATGTAACATGATGTAACGTTAATATAAGTTAATATTATCATCATAACTTTTGTACGATTCAAAAGAAAAAGCTTAAAATAAACTTTTTAAATATTTTTAAAAAAATTTTGTTCTTCATTATAAGTAGCAAAAAATGAAATATTGAAGTGAAATAAATGATATCTACTGAATTGTCATGTCACAGTAATGAACATATCCAAAAATTACGAAAAACAATAAGGTAGAAAATTAATTAATGAAAATTGAGTTTTGCAAAAAAGAAAAACAGGAGAGTTCTAATTGTAACAAAAGGGAGGTAAATATTTTCTGAAAACTAAAAATCTTTGATTAATTTAGCAAACCTTAATTTTTGCTAATTGTCTTCGAAAACTGTTTCTATTAATAATTAATTTTCTACCTTATCGTTTTTTCTAATTTTTGGATATTTTCATTATTGCAACATGAAAATTCAGTTGATACCATTGGTTTCACTTGAAATTCAATATTCATTTCATTTTTCGAATTTCACTACAATCTGGCCTTTTGGCCAAGATCAAAGTGTAGTATCTGTTCTTCAGATGCGGCTCTTCCATTTCTAGTTCTCTGTTAGTGGAGAAAAAATCCTTCACGACTGAGACAATTTTTATTTTTGTACCTTTTCTCCACGTTAAAAAACGACCCTGGTGTCTAACTCTGTCCCGTGGGGAGGCATTGTAAATGGGGACAATAACAAAAGTATATGTGTATACATCATTTTGAAAGCAAAGACATTCCCATGTTTATCAAATCCTGCAAAAATCAACTAATGATCAGAATTTCATGAAATTTGTTACAAATCATAGACCTACAAAAACCAAATAATCTAGCAATCATCTTTATACAAAAAATACGATTTAGAGTACTAATAAATATTTGAAGGTATTTAAATGTTGAAGACCAAAAAACTTTTAATAAAATCACAAAATAAGAAAAGCATTTAAAGTATCATAAGACAAAGGAAAACCAAAACAAGTGAGACTCCATTTTGGAACCCTATTTACATGCCTCCTCATGATACAAGATTTAAACACAAAGTCAATTTTTAATAAGGAGAAAATCACAAAAGGACACTCTGGGTTGGGACAAAAATAAAAATTGTCTCAATCGAAACGGATGTTTATTCACTGATCAAGGACAGAAAAAAATGAATTGTAGTATGAGAACAGGTACTATACTTTCTTCAATTTCCTACAGTATTTTTTAGATTCATTTGGATTTTATTTACATTTATATAAAATTAAGAAATATTACGAACTTTTTATCATTTTTAAGATAAAAATTGTCCAAACATTTCATTGATTGAATTAGGAAGTAAAACTGGTTGATATGCATGGTCAATGATGTCGAAAATAACAATAACATTCTTGAATTTTGGTGACTCAAAAATAACCCATTCTCATTTCACTGTTTTTGTTTTTGTTTTAATTTATATATATATATATAAATCTGCTGATTTCTTACATGCATGAACCATGTAAGATTTTGTGTAGCTTAATTGCCATATATTTTTATAATTTACCATATATATATATATATATATATATATATGTGTGTGTGTGTGTGTGTGTGTATATATATAACTACTTCATTTAATCACATAAATTAATATACGAAAGTATAAATTTATGCGTAAACTTTAAGTATTTACTTCAACAGTGCTCAATGCGTAGGTAGAGCTAGGTAGACAGTTATAAAATATATATGGCGATTAAGCTACACAGAATATGCGTAAGCCTAATGAATCCTAGCGTGGATGAAACGCGGAATATTCTGTGTAGCTTAATCGGCATATATATTTTATAACTTATTACTATATATATATATATATATATATATATATATATATATATACATATATATATATATATATATATATATATGTATATATATATGTATATATATATATATATATATATATATGTGTATATATATATATATATATATTGTTTGCGATACTGTTTGAATAAATTCAATTATTTATACAAAAGTGCATTTTTACCTAAATGCGAGTTGGGAATAATTTTCCTTTTAACCAATTTGGTACTGATACTTTTTGAATAAATTTAGGTAAAAATGCACTTTTGTAAAAATAATTGAATTTATTCAAAAAGTATCGCAAACAAAAACAAACAAACATCTACATAAAAAATGCGATAATCTAGCAGTTGTGCAAGATGGTCCGGTGGTAGAGGTTTAGGCTTCTTTTCGAATCTTGTTAGATTCAGCCACTCTGATGAGTCGAAGATGATGAAACATGTGTCAGTGTATAATTATATTTTAAAAACAATATATATATATATATATACAAGATGATGATGATGATGATGATGATGACTGTTTCCATAATATAAAATGTGAATGTAATGGTAATTTTTTGAAATGTAGTTAAAATTATTATTAAAATAGGACAAATCTCACTTAATATGTTAAAATTAATTTTTACTAAAACTATTGAAATAATTGTGGAATTTCCAAAAGGTAAGTACTTATAAAGCACCTATGTATATTTTTTTTTGATTTGAAAAGGAGTTCTTAATGATCATAAAACATTGCTGAAAATATTTTCACCTTGAATTTCCCATAGAATGTATGAGATAATATAATTGTTTTATCCAATTGCAGTAACGTTGGGTCTTATTAGACTCAGTGACCTGTAAACACAAAGGGCCATAAGGGATGACACATGTACCGGAACTCGGGTATATATCTAAAAGACTCTGTGACTTGTGGGGCCCAAACCTGCCACATCATATTAGTGTCTGTGACTTAGGATACCATAGACTTTGTGACTGACTGGGATAACTCTGTTGAGTTTGACCTCCTGACAAGGTTATATTGTTGCTCAAGATCAAGGATTCTTCCTACTTGGCCCAGGCCAGTTTTTGCGACATCCCAGTCAAGGTCATAAATTCGGTTTTGTAGTTTTGAGTGTCTATATCTCTCACTGCCCTGAATTCACCAATGATTACTCGACATCCAACATTCAGGCTCAATCCAATGCTGCAAACTCCTATGGCTGCATCACTCATGGTGATGGATTCTTTGGTGGACCTTCATACATACCATATTACTCACCTGGCAGTACTCCTGAAGCAATAAAAAATTCTTGACTCCTCTGAAGAATACTGAATCACCTTGAAAGAATTTCAAAATAGTGGTTCTCCGAAGACCTTAGAGATCTATAAGTTTTAAAAGAAAAATACAGTTTATATTGAACAAGACAAAAGGCAATCGAATGGGAAGAGTGAACAACAGTTGTACTACAATTCAAAATGCTTCTTTGCTCATGTCAACAGTTGATTGAATAATTAAATTGTTAAACTGAGGGGAAAAAGTGGTTCCTATATGGACGAAGCCAGTGAATAATACAATGTTTTTGCTGATGTATTTTCTGAAATTTACGGAAATGACGATGGCTGAGATGCTTCACTGTTCTTTAGATAAACTCAAATGATGCAAAAGTTTGTTATCTCACTGGATGATGTTTAGCAACTTTTCAGTCGCTAAATGCAAATAAGAGCCCTGTCTTCAACCAAAATTACTACAGGCACCTACTTCGTCTATTGTTCACTCTTTAATCTATCCTTTGAAACTAGTGACATTTCTGAGGACTTGCAATCAGTGACTACTTGTTCCATTTTCAAGAAGGATGATGGAAAAGATTGAATCAAATACAGAATGATCTCACTCACTTCTGTTGTCTGCAAAGTCTTTGAGATTCTTCTCATGTCAATAATGAAGAGCTCATCTACTGACCACATCATCAATCTTTCAAATCCAACAAGGCTTTGCAGCAAAGAGATCCTGCTTAACAAATCGCAGGATGTTAATAAACGAATTGATCACTAAAATCATGGATGATGATGATGATGCTGACGTTTCCTTCTTGACTTTATAAAGCTCTTGACTCAGTGAATCATTAATTTCTGATATATATCTCCAGGCCTATGACTTTCAATCACAAATGGTAAGATGGATCAGAGCCTTTTTAGCTGTCCATACGTTTTCAGTACAAGTCAAATTGATGATGAACAAAATGATGCACTCTAAAAACTTGGATGTTTAGGTCGATTCCTTTTTTTCTCCCATTGCATAATGCATTCAGGTAACAACTAAAAGACCCATGGCATTCTCTTTCTCATCTACCATTCCTTTACCATTGCGACAGTAACCCCCCCCCTTGTATGCATCGCTGCATTCTGAAATATAGTATCTAAGCCTCATCTTCCTATCTTGTGAACCAAGTTCAGAGGCTGGACACATGAATTGTTGACAAGCACCACACAAAGTCTTACAAACAATTACTCGAGGCTCTTAATCTGTACTTGTTGGAGAGTAAGGAGCTACGTGGCAACTTCATCCTCAACTTTGCTATCATGTGTGGCAATTACTATGTACCACATGACATCTTCTTCATACCAACTGCATAGAAAGAAACTTTTTTGTGAAAAATCAGAGAAGCTGTACACTTAATATGATTTCAACTGAATCATCAGAAAACTTCTGTTTTGATTTGGATCACAGACTGGGTCATAGAACAATCTGCTGGAAGCTGTGATTTGCCTGCAGACGTCCAAACAGTTCAAGGCAGCACCAAATGCAACATGGTTGCTGATTATGTCATCTACATAACCCCATCCTCTCTTTTATAATTTAATTTTACATGCTTTTCAACCTGTGATAATTCCTTGAAAATCAATTGAATTGAATAGAATTTATAAATATTTACAAAATGTTGGTCTGTACAAGTGTCAATATTGAATAACTGATATGATTGTCAATATTTTAGAAAAAAAAAAGTGAATTGAAGAACAAATAGCTGATAATGCAGCCAGAGACAAGGTATCCTAATTCAATTCAGATGAGATTAGAAGACATCCTGAATCACTTTGGTTATGTATGTGGCATGCTTATGAAAAATAAGAACGAAAAATAAGCACTCACAGAAGAGTACAACACCAGAACATGGAAAGCAATAAGGACGAATCGGGTATGCCTACTCTATAAAACTGACTTCCTCCTCACCCAACCTTAAATGGAAGATATTCATTAAAAATATACAAAAGAGCCTTATTTTGTGAAACAATTCCAAAACAATTTATTTTTACTTAAGAATAAAAAACAAACGTTTGGTTTTGATTTAACATTTTGAAGAATTTGAAATTAAAACTTTTTGTTTAGCGTGTCTGTTTTAATGATTCATTCATGCTGTTTTATGGTTATTTAATGCTGAAACGATAAAACTATATATATATATATATATGTATACTAGCAAAAGTACCCGTCGTTGACTGGGTTCAAAAACAGCCTACAGAAAATGGACTCTGATTTATGAAAGTATGATAGGTTATGAAAAGAAAGGGTTGTAAAGAGATAGCTTCGAATTTGATGGGTATCAAAACTAAAGCAAAATATGATGAAAGTAAAAATAAAATAGATAAACCCCATAATTTATTATACCATACCTGTTCACACTGAAACACTTATCACAATATTCTATGGATCCATATTAAAAAAACTTGTTAAACTTTGTGACATATTTCCATTCTATGGAGGTCAGGCGCAAACGAACACTCCATAATTTTATCATACCATATTTCTTCAAACTGAAACATAATTATCAAAGTATACTTACGCAGATAGATATGAAAAGTCTTTATTAAAGTTTGTACCTATTTCCATTCTATGGAGGCCAGGCGCGAACGCAGACCCCACAATTTTATTATACCATCCCTATTTAAGTTAAAACATACTTATCAAAGTATTATTATGTACATCTATATCAAAAACCCTTGTAAACCTTTTTTTTTTAATTTTTAAATTTTTTATTTCCATACTTTGTGGACCAGGCGCGAATGCAGACCCCACAATTTTAATGAACCACCATTCTGCCAGATCAAACATACCGATTCCTCTATAAATGTCAATCATATAGGAGCCTATTCGTGACCACACACACACACACACACACACACACACAGACGTTCAGCTTTATATATATATATATATATATATATATATATATATATATATATATATATATATATATATATATTAATTAATAAGTTTGAGATTCGGTTTGGATTCAAGCTGATGAACCCAAGTCATATAGATATATTTTTTATTTTTAAAATCGCAACTTTATAATATATAAAAATCGATAGAACATTAACTTTATAATAATAATTTTGTATGAAATCTGCAAGAATTAAAATATCATATTTAAGCGTATTTTACAACCTGGCTATGTTGGGCGTCCCTGCTAGCTTGCATAAATACTTTTACAGTTTTAACAAAAAATCTACAATAATATCAGAGCGTCTCCATTTACTCTGAATATCTACACAATGCCAACATCAATATATTACATATGTATCAGTCTCCTGTAGAATTTCCACAGGTCCCGCTAGTTATCATTATTATTAATAGTAGTATTAGTATTAGTAGTATAATTTTGACTGCCCCATGACACATTTAAAATCTCAAGGATTCTTCATGCTAAATCTGGTGAAATTCTGGTTCATAATTTTAGAGCTACAAGTATTTGTTTGTTTGTTTGTTGTTGTTGTTAGTAGTAGTAGTAGTAGTAGTAGTAGTAGTAGTAGCTTTATATTATGACCAACAAGCATCTAGTGAATGCTCAATGCCAAATTTGGTGCCATTCTGACAATTAGATTTGGACCAACAGATAGTGAAATCTTAAAATGCTCAATTATCATGTACCTATTTACTATGCCTCCCCACGGGACAGAGTTAGACACCAGGGTCGTTTTTTAACGTGGAGAAAAGGTACAAAAATAAAAATTGTCTCAGTCGTGAAGGATTTCTCCTCCACCGAAAGAGAACAAGAAAATGAAGTGCAGCATCTGAAGACCAAATGGCCAAGAACCCTACTGTATGTCTCAATTATCATGTAGTTTAAAATATAAATTCTCTGAATAAAAACCTAATTGAACGCCAGTCTTAACAATTGCCCTTTTTTTTTTCTTTTAAATAAAGTGTCTGTAAAAGAAGACATTTTTTTCACCCACTTAAGAAAAATAATGTGTGAAAATCTGCTGTTGAAGCATTGTTTGACATATTTCAAAACACTTAACCATTCTTAAAAGTACTTTTTATGGATCACACCTGCCAAACAACATTTTGGGAGAGGGGTAAAAGAATCATTTGCCTCACATCATCTTTCTTTTTCTTATTCGTCTTTTTCTTATTCTTCTTTTTCTTATTCTTCTTTTTCTTATTCTTCTTCTAGCCACAATTTGACTACTCTTACAGTAAAAACATTTTTTTCATCTTCCATTTTTAAATTTCAGATTTTTTTTCTTCATGAATGAAAATCATCGTTTGTTTGAGTTTGTCTCTTTTATATAACTCATTTTGCCAGACAACATAAATTTGCCTTTACATATTGTGCCAGGGCAAGTGACACATGTATCTGATATGACCCATCTCTCTTCCTTTAAAGATTTTGTTATTCTTTTTTCTTTTTTTTTAGAAACATTTTTTAATCAAGAGAGTGCTGTAGTTTACTTAAAGCATTGTGTATAATATATGCAGATAATTTATAAGTTAATAACAATGTGGAACTGAATAAAAATGTAATTTTTTTAATAATTAAATCTTACTTTTTTATTGATTAGCAACAAAATTTCAGATAATAAAATGTTTTGTTTAAAATTTCACTTGACAAAAATAACAAACCCTTCAAGAATTTCCAATAGGGAAATTAATTTACAATACTTACAGAGCAATTTATTATTCCAATAAAAAAATATTATAGCAATAACTTCTAAAGCACTGTTTCTAGGGTAGATTGTATACAGAATCCATTAATTATTATAAATATTTAATCCTACTATTTAATTTATTATTAAAATAAAATAGTTATAAGTCATCTTATTAAAGAAAGTAATTTTCAAATAAGCCACTCCCCATTTGAGGGTACCAAACTAGTCAAAGGGAAAATTATTCCCAACTCGCATTTAAAAATGCGAGAAATTAGTAGTCCTGCAAGATAACTCAGTGGAAGAGGCTTAGACTTCTTATCATGGGGTCCCGATTTCGAATCTCATGAGATTCAGACACTCTGATGAGTTGTAGACGACGAAACACGTGTCAGTGGAAAATTATATTTAAAAAAAAATACATATGCCGCTCCCCATTTTGGGGTACCAAACTGGTCAAAGAGAAAATTATTTCCAACTCGCATTTAGGTAAAAATATGCTTCCATATAAATAATTGAATTTATTCAATAAGTATTGCTAACAAAAACAAACAAGCATCTTTCTCTCTCTCTCTCTCTCTCTCTATATATATATATATATATATATATATATATGTATATATATGGATACACACACACATGTATATATATATATATATATATATATATATATATATATATATATATATATATATACTAGCGGGGGGGATATCCGGCGTTGCCCGGGTGTTTGGAGGTGTGTGTGTTGGGGGGGGGGGGTAGATCAAAACAACCCTGTTTGAAAACAAAAACGTTGGCCGGGTGCATTTGGAGGTGTAAAAGAAAAAAGGTAGGCTCGAACCCAAAGCCTTGATGCAAAGGTGGAAATGAAAGGGAAAAATAACCTAGACACCTAACCATCTCGGCCACGAGGGGAGAGAAAGTGAAAACTGTGTTAATTTATCATTTATAAAGTGAAATTAATAGGTGCTCAAAAGTTAAGTCACATGATCTTTGACCGTGACACGATTTGCGCTGCAAGCCAGTTTCTGTGTATTTATTTGCTTCCCCACTGAGCAAATTAGGCATGAGGCCGTTTTTTAATGTGGAGAGTGAATGGGAAAATGGGGACTAGCTTCCCGGGGAGTAGGGTAGCTGGATAGTGACAATTGGTATGAAGGGTTTCCCCTACATTGATGAATAACTGGTTGCTACAAGAGCAATGGTCTTATATGTGGAGTTTCCCCATGTATGGTCTTTGAAATTCATGTCTAGCCCCCGCAGGGACTTGGCGAAATTCAAGCGAGTTTCTGTTTCCCTCGCCCCATCATTCGCTTTTTTATACTGAAATGCGAAAGAAACACGCGGCAATCGAAAAATCTGGAAAAAATAGCGCATGAAAGTCGGGCAAATTAAATACGCACGAGACCCCTGTTCGTAACTCGTACATATTATCATTTAGACAGCATATAAAAAATTTTAAGAAGGAGCAAGCCGACTGAGAAGCCCGGTGAAAAAAGCCTTTTGCGGACATACAGAAAGAGTGCACACACATACATACATACATGCACACACACATTTTCGCTTTTATATATATATTCTAGTGGGGTGGGGTACCCAGCGTTGCCCGGGTGTTTGTAGGTGTGTGTATGGGGGGGGGGATAAATAATAACCCTGAAACGATGTTAAAAAAATCAGAAAAACCAAAACAAAAAAAAAAAAAAAACAGCGAAAAAAAAACGCTGTGTGTATAGGGGGGGGGGAAGTAAACTAAAGAATAAGCGAAGTAAAAAAAATAAAGAAATGTTGCCCGTGTGTCTAAAGATGTAAAAGAAAAAAAAATAGTTTTGGTCGTGAGGCTGGATTGAACCTGGGGAGCCTTGACGCAGAGGTGAAACAAACTCCAACCACTTAACCGTGTAGGCCAAGAGTAAGAGGAATTGATTATAGTTAAGATTATATATATATATAAGATTATATATAGATTATATTAAGGCTTATAAAGCGAGTGAAAGAGGTTTGATTGACAGATAGCCACTAAATGAGGTCATCGCGGGAGTGTTACGAGATGACTTAGCAGTATTTTATTTTTTGTTTTACTTTACATTAGCGTTTATTAAATTACGTATTTCGTTTCCTGTCTAGACATCTCTCTCTATGTCTGTCTGTCTCTTTCTGTCTCTCTCTGTTTGCGTTTGTGTATGTCTCTCTCTCTCTCTCTCTCACTTCGTCTTCCTTACTCTAAAGACTGTTACTAAAAAAGAAAATGGCGTCTGGCTGTTTTTTTTTGTAAAAACTTCGACCGTTAATATTTTTTGTAAGCATATTTTTTTTTTTACTTCACATTTTTGGCTTGTTATTTTTCGTTTAACTATCGTATCTAAGTATTTTTAATGTGCTAATAACTTTGGTAACGTTGTCATAGCGTAGAAGTTCATAGTCTAGCTTGTGTGAGGGTTAAATTTTTTTTACCGATAACAACATTTTTAAATTTTAAATTCAGACTGCCATTAGAGCTTGCTGACGTCAAGATCACGTGACATGACTCAGTGGGTTTTAAATACAAGTTGACCCAAAATAAACGGCCCCGTGTATACTTTATGTAGAAGAGTTGGTGCCCGTATTTTTTGGGGCAGTTATAAATCGATTTAAAAATATGTAATCTTTAACATTAAAATGCCACTTTTTTTGGCCCCCCCCCCCTGCAGAAAATCGATCAGTTGACGCACTTCTGATGGTCCTTTTGGGTTAATTTTTCGATATTTGTCGTCCGGAGGGTTTGGGCTTTAATATGATGCCAAGTTTGTGAATTTTTGTTCCGTCGGTCAAAAGTTTTTAGCAGACACACAAACATACATACATACATTTTCGCTTTTATATATATACTAGCAGGGGTACCCGGTGTTGCCCGGGTGTTTGTAGGTGTGTGTGTGGTGTTAAATAAAAAAGAAACCGGGAGCGGGGTAGGATCGAACCCGAAGCCCTGAGGCGAAGTTTGAAAATAAAATCGGCCAGCCAGAATGAGTTAGTGAAAGATGTTTGAAAGTCGTCGAGCGTTACGACGACGGCGACGACGACGACGACGATGTAAGCATTCAACGTTTTAATTAAGCGGGAGGGGGGTAATCAAAACATTAAAAAAAACACAAAAAAATCTAATGTAAGGCAAACGAACGATGAAAACAGAAAAACGAACACGTGAAAAATGGCTTAAATAAGCCTGTTTCGATATTAAAATTTTAATTTTTGGGGTGTCGCTAAGAATAAGCAAAGTAAAAAAAAAACAAAAAAAAAACAGGAAAACGAACGTTACGTGAAAAATGGCTTAAATAACACAGGGTTCAATATTTAAATTTAAAAATCGAAAAAAACCATCTCACACCACGATTCGAACCCAAAATGTTTAGATAATGAACAAACACGCTAATCAACTGCGCTAAAGCGACGTAGACGAAATGTGTTCGGTTTTTCAACTACTTAAAGTAAATCAGGTCACGACGTCATGACGTCATCTGACGCATGCGTAGAATCGGTCATCGTTACGAGAAACCCGTTTTTGTTGACCCCCCCCCTGTCGAAAATTGTCGATTTCGGGGTGAAAAAGTTAACGTTTTTGGCCAATTTTTCGATATTTTTCAAGCGAAGCATGGGACTTCGATATGATATCGAGTTTGGGAACTTTTGTCGCGTCTGTCGAAAGTTTTTAGCAGACACACAAACATACATACATACATACATTTTCGCTTTTATATATATAGACTAGCGAGGGGTACCCAGCGTTGCCCGGGTGTTTTTCGGGGTATGTGAAAAAAACCCGAAGTGTTGACGACGCGCAGTTGGAAAATAGTAAAGTGTTAAAAAAACAAACAGGTGCGCGTTTTTGATTGACGTGACGGCGATAGGTATTCAGTAGTTACGATTTTGTGCGGGACAGTTTTGAATAAATCGGTTTGTTTGTTTTTAAAAACCCGCTCCCTGTTTATTAGGAGGAGCGAAATGAAAGCTACAGTCTGATATGACGAAGTCGACATTGAACAAACGTTACTTAGCTCTCTTGAGACAACTGGCTTTCGGCCTGTGGTTAGAGTCGAGTTTCGCTTTTTTTTATACCGAAAACCGAATGTAACGCGTGCCGATGCGGGAAATGTCGAATAATTAACGTTTGAAAGTCAATAAAATTAAATAGACAGGCGAGCTCCGTGGATAACTCTGAGACATTACAATTTATAGATGATATAAAAAGTTTTAAGAAGTTGTGAAACGCTTCTTTGAAAGAAGCCTTTCATGGACATCGAGGAAAAGCGAACATACATGCACACATACATTTTCGCTTTCATATATATATATTCATATATATATATATATATATATATATATATATATATATATATATTCTAGCATGGGTACCCGGCGTTGACTGGGTTGACATGAAGTTCCATTTGAAACACACCTGTTATACTAATCATTTTCATGATGGGTAACATGGATACCTCACAAAAATTTCAAAAATAAAAGAACAGATAAAAACCTGTAAATGTAATCGCCCCCAAAAAGAAGTATCTGATACCCTCTCCACCAGATATTTCGGCAGAAGGAATCACTTTCCTAAGAAAACTCACGATTTTGTGAACCTAAAAAAATAATGTTTATAAACATTAATGCGTGTGTTTATTTTTTATGTTGGTAAATGTGTAGTTTAGCGGCGTAATTTATTTGCCAGACAAAAAAATATAAAACTATTTATTTTTATATAAAACACATTGTTAGACCCAAAGGCTGAAATAAAAACAGAGAAAAAATTTCATTTTTATTATTTTTTTTTATCATATTTATTATTCGAGGCCGCTATATTGCTTTTAAAATTTAGCCTTTCTAAGGTTTGGCAGATTGGCCTTTTTAAGCTCTTTCATGAACTATGTTTTTGTCTGCCATATTTTTTTGCACATTTATTACAAAAATGATAAAAAAACATAAAAATGCATTTTTTTTTGTTTTATTTCAGCCTTTGGGTCTAATAATGTTTTCTATAAAAATAGTTTTTATAATTTTTTTGTCTGTCAAATAATTTACGCTGCTAAACCTTTATTTTTATAAGGGCACTTTTTTTACTGGCTTTTTTTTTTTTTTGTAAATAAAGGAAATTTTCGATTTACTATTTTTTAGGGGGGAGGCTTTTCAATTTGCTTTTTATTTGTCGTTTTATGTTTCTAATGTAATTCCCCCCCCCCAATTGAATTTGTCATATTTTGAGGTTTGTTTTGTTTATTAAATTGTTAGGTGAAAGTAGAGAATGGTCTCATGAAAATAATTAAATTTATTGTTATTTTATGTTTCCAATGTAATTCGCGACCCCCACCTCCGAATAAAACAAATTGTATTTGTCAGATTTTGCCCTCCCCTCAATTGCTAAACTTGAAAAATTGCTAGAGGTGACATGTCTCGTTGAACGCTTGGTTGCCAAAAAGTGTGTGTCCATTTTATTTTAAATTTATATAGAAAAGTGATCCCTAACTTTAACATGTTATTTTTTTTAATTTCTTCGCTCATAATATTTAATAAATGTATTAGGCTAAAAAAGTAGATTTTCATTTTTTAGAGGTTAAGCAACGCTGGGTCACGTCGTATTACGTTACCTTTTTTAATTAGAAAGCTAAGTTTGTAATCGATGAGATTAACGTGAAAAAAAAAAGCGTAAATTGTGGAATTTAGAGGGGTGGGGCAATAGATCTTCATTTTTTTCGGTATTAAACAACACTGGGTTACATGATAAAAATTTACCGATTTCTGTATCACTGTTTAAGGAATAGAATAAAACAAACAAATGAAATCTTTTCAGTTTTTTTCATAAGTGTTTTTTTTTGTTTGAATATTTAAAAAACAATAAAAGCCAAACATTTTTCTATTTACACGGAATTATTTTTCCAGCTAGAAACTTAATGGTATTCCAAATGATTTTATTTGGTGAATATTTGGGTTTTTTTTGCATAGCATCTGGGGACAAATAACTCTAAAAAAAAAAAAGGGTTTAAAAAAGGTTGCTGTTGGAAATATTAATTCCAAATAAATTAAATTAAATATATTATCAATATAATTGTTGTTTAAAATTTATTAAATAACAATTCCTAATAGAATACTTAAAATAATTCTCTTGCTAAAAACATTAACTAAGATACCGCTATTTAGTAAAATCGATGATCTCTTAATTGTATATTTTTGTAAGTATCGTACTATATATAGAAATAAATGAAAGATTAAAGACACGTTTTGTATATATTAATCAAATTGTAAACAGGAATACGAATTTTTATATATATATATATATATATATATATATATATATATATATATATATATATATATATACGAGCAAACAGTTAATAAAACATGTTAAAAAACACTTTGAAAAAGAGTTAAGGTTAAAAACATATTTAATCTGAAAAGGAAACACTAGATAAGAGGATAGTCCTTAATCCGCGGAGTTTCAAAGAAATACTTTCCTTCTCATCAGAGGGTAGGAATTAGCAAAATGCGGGATCGGATTTTGCATGCAAAAGTATTTGATGAAACAACAAGTAAGTCAAAAATCTTACTTGATAACAAAAAAGTAAAGCAGAGGGAATATGGTGAAGAAAAAGGGTGATTACACATGAATGGATAGTCTGGTGGAAGATAAATAATCCAGTGACGATAAAATCCAAATATATAACTTCAAGAAAGTTAATTTTTATATTTATGTCTCGGCAGTAGAGTGAAAAGCATATCTTATTTTTCTATTATTAATATTATTGGAATTTTTTCCTTTTTTTTCCTTGTACACATTTTTGTTAATTTTTCCATGGATTTTTGCCTTTGGATTATTTTGGACCATCTTACAGTTACGGGATTTCCTTGGATTTTACTTGTGCAAATGGAAATTCAATTAACTTTCTTGAAGTTATATATTTGGATTTTACCATCACTGGATTATTTATCTTCCACCAGACTATCAATTCATGTGTAATCACCTTTTTCTTCACCAGATTCCCTCTGCTTCACTTTTTGTTATCAAGTAAGATCTTTGAAACTCCGCGGACTAAGGACTATCCACTTATCTAGTGTTTCCTTTTCAGATTAAATATGTTTTTAACTCTTTTTCAAAGTGTTTTTAACATGTTTTATTAACTGTTTGCTCGTATTATAAGCTCTATCTCCTATTTGGTTTTATCGAGCTTTTATATCTGGCTGAGATAACTTTATAAATATTAATTCTTTAATATTTATAATATACTTTAATTTTACCATCTTGGATCATTTTGGTAAATTTAATTGTAATTTTTATTCTATATATATATAAGAAATAAAATATATATATATATATAATATAAAGCTGTGTGTGTGTGTGTGTGTGTGTGTGTGTGTGTGTGTGTGTGTGTGTGTGTGTGTGTGTCTGGTCACGAATAGGCTCCTATATGGTTGACTACTTTAAAAAACTGATTACATATAATGATAGATGTATCGAGACACAGGAATGGGTATTTTATCTGGCAGAACCGTGATTCATTAAAATTGTGAGGTCTGCGTTTGCGCCTGGTCCACAAAGTATGTAAATAAAAAATTTAAAAATTACAAAAATCGTTTACAAGGGTTTTTGATATAGATGTACATAATACTAATTTGATAAGTTTGCTTTAACTTAAATAGGGATGGTATAATAAAATTGTGGGGGCTGCGTTCGCACCTGGCCTCCATAGAATGGAAATAGGCACAAACTTTAATAAAGACTTTTCATATCTATCTGCGTAAGTGAACTTTGATAATTATGTTTCAGTTTGAAAAAATATGGTATATAAAAAAATGGAAATATGTCACAAAGTTTAACAAGTTTTTTTAATATAGATCCACAGAATATTGTGATAAGTGTTTCAGTGTGAACAGATATGTTATAATAAATTATGGGGTTTATCTATTTTATTTTTACTTTCATCATATTTTGCTTTGGTTTTGATACCCCCAAATTCGAAGCTATCTTTTTACAACCCTTCCTTTTCATAACCTATCATACTTTCATAAATCAGAGTCCATTTTCTGTAGACTGTTTTTGAACCCAGTCAACGACGGGTACTTTTGCTAGTATATATATATATATATATATATATATATATATATATATATATATATATATATATATATATATATTTATATATATTGTCTGATCCTTATTCCAGCAGTACTAAAAAAAAGTAGATTAACTCAAGAAATTCCATGTCTTGAACGATTAAATAAATGATTTGCTTATAATGATTGTCTGATGCAAATGCAGATCGCACAATGTTAATATGAAACAGCAACCAGAAAAGTTTAGCGTCAAAATACTGGATTAATATAATTGGGCATCCAATTATCATCAGTTACAGTTTGGATGTACTTCCACAAATATGGTATTTTAATGCTTACCAGTTGGAATTCCATGTGAAATAATAGAAAGTGTATCGGAACTCATCTGATAATAAAAGTGTGATGCCACACATGACAATATCATAGTGTTTAATCTAGAACTTTGAATGCTTTTTTATGTACATCCATACAATCAAGATACAATTTTCTAAAACTTCAGATGAATCTGATCCTCGTTCTATTTGGCAAATCGGATCCACATTTTTTGGTAATTTAAATGTAAAGTAAGTTTTTCTACCACCATTAAGAAGAGTGCATCTGAGTGCCTGAAGGAATATACGGCCACTTTGTTGATTATCTACAGTATTAAGTACAGTACGAAATGCATGAATCTGCTCATTGCATGATATCATCCTGAACGATTGATGATAGCTCATACGATTGATTTTACTAATTTCATGCAACCTTGCAGTAACGACCGGATGTAAGGTAAGATCCAATTGTGCCATTGTTTTACCATTCATCTTGTAAGTCATATCTTCCGTATGATCCAGATCCATATTGATGATGTCAATTGAAAATGTTATATCAACCTCAGGAAGTTAAAAGTTTTTTGTGTGCATCCCAAAGTTGTTTTAGATAAGACAATGCAACATGCATATACAGTCACTATGATAGCAAAAACTGTCTCAAATTACCTGCAGATTCAGATATAGATACTTCCTGTAAAGTAGCATTCCATGTGCATACAAAGAAATATTAAAAAATGGTTACCCCACCTCACTTTTTCTCCTAAAATAATTATTCCCCAATGGTCTGTATGACAATGAAGGTCATCATCATCATTTTATATGCTGGCATGTGCTGGACGACTTTTAGAAATTGACTTCCAAACGTGTGTATCTGTTGCCAGGTCTTTATTTATCCCTCTTTCTCTCCAGTCCTTTTTTATCACTTCATCTCATGCCTTCTATAGTTTTCCCTGTGAACTGACCCTGCTACCTCAACTGTTTTACATCTAATAACCCAAGAGCTCACATTTTCATTGACCAAATGAAATCTCCTGCTCTGCATACTTCTCCCAATACTGTTTAGATTTAATTTTCCTCTGAATTCATCACATCTAAACCTTTTTTAAGACTCACACTGCACATCAATTGCATCCTTCTGATATCATTCCCCTTCATGCAACACATGTCCTCAATCCTCACTAATCAGGATTCCCTGTCATATATCATCATACATTGTACTCAAATATTTGATAGACTTTTCCTTGAGTCAACAGTGGTAACACGCTGCTGGTTAGCAATGACTGAAGTTCTTCAAATTTTTACTCCATCCAATCCTAACACCTGCTTTTCCCTGTCCTCCAATGGAATCACCAATGTAACAAAACTTCTCCAAACAACCTCAACAGCTTCACTATTTAATTATACTTTATTCACATCTGAGTTCTCATCTGTTTCCATTGTCTTACATTTATTGCACACAAACTAGTCATCATCTCTCAACCTACCAGTATTTCAACTGCATTTCTTGTGTGCCCAAATGCTTACAAATACCACAAAAAATTGAGTTGTTCCTGAATACCTTTTTCACAAACTGAGCAAGGGAACTCTTTCAAATTTTTCCAACATTACAGCCATTAATTATCACTTTGGTAACATTCACTCTCAAAACTTTGTTTTCCATATGATTTGGCCGTCTCCAACTTAACAAGTTGACTTTCTCTTGTTTTACAAGCAAGCACCCATGATTTTTTTTTTAATTCTTATCATAAATGTTTGTCAGAAAAAATGTACAATATCTTGTCCAACTTATCATCTTTCAACCTACCAGTAGTTCAACTGCATTTCTTATGTAAATAATGCTTACAAATACCATAAAATATTGAGTTGCCCTTGACTCCCTTTCACAAACTGACTAGAGGAACTTTCTTCTTTTTATAGGTTTTCCAAAACTGTTACGTTTTCATTGTGTGACACTTTCTGCACAGCAACTGGCTATCAATTTTCAACCTACCTGTAATTCATGTGGAAAAGGAAAAACTTTTAAAAACTTTTCATTTCATATGGAACTATAAAACAAATAATTAATATCATTTATCAAAAGGTGTGTGTGTCGTTTATTTGACTATTTTTAACACCTGTCAACTCATCCACCAATATCGACTCTTTGTGCAGCAGTTGTTTAAATTAAACAGCTTTAATCAATCATTTTCAATGCTAATTGAACAACCGTAATCATTAGGTAAAGACGTTGGACACACATTCTTGCCATTCCTGAATGTTAGAAAAATATCAGCCTAATGATTGTGATCTCACTAAAACGTGATGAATAAAATTAAAGCCGTTAACTTTCATAAACTGTAATCATGCCGTTTTTTAAGGTTCCACCATAATCTTATTAGAAAATCAAGTATGAAAAGATTAATTGTCTAAATAAATTGGTACTATCAAATTTATAATGAATAGCATTTTTAAAAATCATTATCTTTATTTTTATTTGTTTATTTAATCATTTAATTACAGTATAAATGAGTAAGTTTAAGGAACTTCTGCTATTACTAACCAGCAGTGTTAGCTCTATCTACCAAGGGAAGGGTCTATTGGGCATGATGATATATGGAAATGAAACCTGGCCAGTGAGGGTTGAGGACATGCGTTGCATGGAGAGAAATGATATGAGAATGATACAATGGATGTGTAATGTGATTTTTAAAGGCAGATTGATAATCGCAGAGGAAGATTAAATCTGATCAGTATAGGGAGCTGTGTGCAGAACAGGAGACTTTGTTGGTATGGTCACGTTGAAAGAATTTATGAGATAGTAGTGTCAATTGGCAAAGGAACATAGGAAAAAGTGATAATAGATTTGAAAGAAACAGGGATAAATAAAAACTTTAGCAGATATACGAGGTGCCTTCAATAAGTTTACAGGCTTTTTTCGTTTTGGTATTATATTGATAGTCTCTAGTTCCCTTTGAAGTAATCTCCTTTGGCTGTAATGCACTTGTTATACTGTTCCAACAACTTCTGGAAGACCGCATGGAAGTCCTCTTGTGTGAGCATATCAATGACCCTCATCACACATCTCCTCGATTGTCTCATAACGACAGCCTTTATGGTTTTCCTGGAGCTTAGGAAATAACCAAAAGTCACAGAGAGCAAGGATTAGACAATAGGAAGAGTGAGAAACTGTCTTGATGCTCATCTTGACCAAATAGTCTTTGACAAAGATGGAGTTGTGGACTGGTGCATTCGCACAAATCTTCTGCATCTTCAGTTTCTTACAAATAATTGTGTGCATAATTGTGTGCATAGTTCCCTCACTCGCATCAAGCTGTGCGCTTATTGTCTTTGTAAACACATGACGGTTCTTATTCATGAAATTCTATATTTGGCAAATCAACTCTGGTTTTCTGATTTCCTTACTCCTCCCAAACGTCTCATCATCTCTCACAGACTCCTTGCTATCCTTGAATTGCTTATACCACTCAAAAACTGATGTTCGATTCATGCAAGATGGTCCAAAAGCAGTCTGAAGCATTCCATACATTTCTGTGGCATTTTTTCCAAGTTTAAAACATAATTTTATTGCATATCGTTCTACTAAAATGTTCGCACATCCAGATTCCATTTTTGAAATTTACCAGCTGTGACAATCAGGCTTTCATAGGATGTATTCCAATTCCTGCTGTAGCTGTTCATTTGAACCTGGAATCATAAAAATTGTTCATGTCATAAGATATATAGAAATAACATAGTGAATTTTCAAAAATCTACAACAATTATAAATGCGTGTACAAAAAGTCTGGAAACTTATTGAACGCACCTCATAGGTTAGTTGAAACCAATTTCTAAAAGATGTTCAGTACATGGCAACATGTACAATGGGCATTAAACTGCTGCTGATGCTGCTGGTGATGATGATGACAATGATCATCCTTTCTCCCTTCCTCCCCCTCCTTCTCCTCCAACTCCACCACTAAATATTTTTCTGATTTTATTTATTATTCATTTACTGGTATTTTATTCTTACAAATATCTATGAAATACATGTTTATAAATCAGCTTTCAATCTTAAATGGAGTTGAGTTATGAACAAAGATGCACATGAAATGCATAAAATTTAATTTATTTTTGTGCTGAGTAACTGGCCATTTTTAAAACAGTATTGGCTTTATTTATAGAATTTTATTTTATTTTAAGCAATGTGAAATTTTTGTTATTTTCTTTCTGTGTAAGTTGGAGTAGATTTAAATTTGGATTACATTTGAGAAATTCAGATTGAAAACCATTTCAATCTTTTGTAAAAAAAAATTACAATAATGTTTTGATTCATTTCGGTAGGAACATGGAGTAAAGGAAGTTTCATTCATTCCTGGTCAATGGTGAGGATGGATGCTAAACGAATAAAACAACATTGGTAAGAAATGCTTAACTAAGAAATATTCCAAAATATTTTATTTTCAAAATAAAGACAATTATTAGGGCTGAACAAAAATGTGTCTTCTCTGTAAACTTTTGAGTTTTACGAGTGTGACACAATATGGAAGCACAAATGTTTAATAATCCAAACTTCATTAAAATTGATTTCTGATTTCAATTTTTTTTTTTTTTCGACATTAAGATATTTTTAATATTAAAGTTTATAGGTTCGTGATCGCTTGGAGTATTTTCGGAATAAATTAAAATACTGGACTAAAATCTGCAGTCAGGATAAAATTATTTCCCCTGTTTTTACTCCTCATATGCGATTCCATAATCTGATTTGAGTGAACGTACAGAAAAAGACAACAAACTTTAAACATTAAAAAAATTTTTGGTTCATGGGCAGTGTAGACAGTCATCCATTTTTTTAAAACTATTTTTTAAGTACAAAAACTGACTCTGCTCGGCTCACCTCCTGAAAATAATACATTTTAAGTAACCAATTTTTCAAACATTTGTAAATAATAAAATTTTAATCTTTTTTTTATTATCATAACTAGCGGGGGTATCCGGCGTTGCCCGAGTGTTTGTTTCCGGGACGGGGGGGGGAGTTTTAAAAAATGTTATGGTAGGTAAGTAGGAAGGATCAAACCCGGAGTCATGAGTAAAAGTAGGAAAATAAAGTGTGAAAAAAAAAAAAAACATCTGCAACGTTAACAGTTCGGCCACCAAGAAAAGTCCATTCCAGTTGTTTAGGAAAAAAAAAAAAAAAAAAAAAAACGACTACAGTAGGTCGGCGCGAACGTGAAAATATAATGTGAATTGTCCAGCATGCTAACCACTACGCCACAGAGCACTGCAGCTTAGTTTAGTGATTTTAAATAATTTCACATGAAAGAACTACAAAGCCAAACCGGTGTTCTCTTCTCAACTGTTCCTTGTGAACGATCCCCAAACGGTGTTAAGTGGTGGCAGGGGGAGGAGGAATTTATTAGAGAGAAAATATTTTACCACTTCCATTGATCTTAACCGATTTTGGCCGTGACTTCTCAGCAGAAAAAGTATAGAAATCTAAGATTATTGAGGAATTTGAGAAATAATAAGCCTATAACACACCTCAGATATTGTTCTGCCGTTTGTGCATATTATATTTGCATGAAATATCTTGATTTTTAATCCTATTAAGGTCAAAATCCGACGGGAAAAAATGAGTTCATTTTATTTATATAGAGATAAATTAAGCAAATATTTAACCTAAAATGATTTGCCCGATAAGCAAATTTATATAAGTGTCTTTGATTTCCAAAAGTAAGGAGTCTGTTCAGCTAGAATTTGAATTTTTGAAGATAAAATTATCTATTAAGCTTTGAAAACTTTTAAAGTTGTTAATTTAACCATGTACTTGGTCAGTGCTGGCAACATTGTTCAAGGTTTTGATCTTTGTGTTTTGTAATGTGCAACGTATTTTATTCATTGATTGCCTTAAAAAAAGGAAGGTCCAATCAATAGTAAAATTCTGTTATTGCTACGTTTGAAGAAAGAAATTGTCAAAAAAAGGTCACAAATGAAAAAGAAAAATTGCTCTTTTACCAAGACTATGCACTGTGTTACAAATTGTAACATTAGAAAGATTACATGAACTGCAGTTAGAATTGCTTCCACATCCATCTAATTCTCCAGATCCGAAGCCAAGATAGACCAAGTTTGCACACAGCAACATTCAAGTAACTCCTGCAATGGCGCAGAAACAATGTTGTGCTTCTAATGGATCGTTCCAGCACTTCCCTACCTACCCAGACTTTAAGTATAACTCTATAGTTTTTTCTGAGACAGAAGGATGCCAATGCATACGATCAAATCTTAAAGGAAAATGATGAAATAACATCGTTTAAATATTTTTTTTAATTACATTAAACTAATAGATTAAGCACTTTTTTTTATATTAAGGTTTTGCTCATGTTCTGATGTATAATCACTACATAGAAATGGATTTTAGCATTATTTTCAAACAACTTATTTTTTACTAAAATCATGTATTATGCTATTTTCTTTAGTAAAAACAATAGTTAACAAATATTTCGAGCTTTTCATATTTTACACAAAAATACATTAAGAAATTACCCCTTTTGTAATGGTGAAATTTATTTTTTTTTGAAAACTCAAGAATAGAAAACAAGGAATATAATCTATCAGGCATTAATATCAAGATATCTTAAAGCGATTATTATCTACAGTTAAAAATAAATTTGATATAATATCATTCATTATTATGGATTTATTTAATTTCATTCCATTTGGATATGAAGACATGATGGATTATGTCCCTTTATTGAGACACAAAGGAAAATGGCCTTATCTATTTTTCATATACGCTGTTTTACTGCAGAAATATGACATAAATCACGATTTAATTAGATAGGAATGCATACATGTATGATATTTTTTGTTTTTTATTCTGCTACAGGAGTTTTTAAATGTCAAAACATAATTATTGCTTAAAAAGTTATTTATTTTTTGACTGTCCATAGACATTTTTTGTTGTGTATAACAGAAAAAATAAATATCTGTTTTATTGACTTTGTAAAATGTTTGATGTTTATGGAATAAAATAAAAAAGAATATGTGTTATATAATTTGTTAATTAATAAAATCACTTTATTTCTAAAACTTTCAGTATAAGATGCCTTTTACCAAAAGTTTAAGAAAAAGATATGATTTTATTCATTTAATAAAATATTTTATAACATTATTTGGTTTTCTAAAATTTTCAAATTAACTTCACAGGTGGAGGAGCGTTTAGTATAGGAAGAGAGCCACCAGTGCATGTGTTTATAGTTTTAAAGAACCAAGGGGAGATAACTCCTGTCTACTTCTAGTTAGTCCAAGGGGCATAATTGTCATCTCTGTATGTCCCACTACCATGTGACCACAGAATGTATGAACATGGTCAATTTCCTCAGTCCAAGAATTCATGCAACTTTTCACGCATTTGTGGGGACAGACCTCTTGGTGCTCATCTTGTACGACCAAATGTTTGTTTTTTCAGTAGTTGGCCACTGCTTGCGAATATCCTCCAATGTCGCTTTCACCCATATCCGTAACATCATCCGCTTCTAGTCCGTCATTTTAACTGTGTTGTGGATCCACCTTCTGACCAATGTCCATTGGATTATCGGGGTTCTGATTCCACAGTGGATCCTGATCTGAAGATGGTTTTGGTGTACCCAGTGTGGCATGAAACAAGCTATCTACGATGGGGTAGATTTTCCAAAGAAATTGACATTTGCGTAATGTTACCCGGCTGCTACTATCCACTTATACCGAGTATTGTCGGTTACCCTGTGTTTCCACGATCTGCTCCGTTTAGCCTCCTGGTTCTGGATTTCTGACCTGAAGTTCACTGAGTGGATGGCAATGTTGATTATAGAACTGTTCATTCCACATGTGTCTTTTAGCCATCGCCAACATTTCTTCTTTCATTGCTTCGGTGTTTGGTACTTGTCCTTTAGGAGAGGGAGATAATTCTTAATGACTTGACTTTAGAGCATTACAGCTGGAGATATGTCAAGGTCCTGGACAGGAGTGTTTACGATAGGTCAATAGTGCTCTAGCAGCCCTATTGCTGGTTAAGCATCTGCTGTTGACTGTGTTGTCAAGAAGTATCTGTCTTACTGTCTTCATGGCTAACTTTACACACCCATTATATTGAGGGTAGTAGACTGACAATGTGCATGCTTATATACTTGTCTCTCAAAAAGGAGTTGTATTCTTTTGATTCGAATGGGGGTCCTCCATCTGACGTTATTTTATCTGATGCGTTGTATCTGCAAAACAGTTTCTTAGCATGTCACAAATGCTTCTTACTTTCCATGATGACGTCAAAGGTCACTTCTACCCATCCTGTATACTGGTCGGCATATATTAAGTAGCTTTTGCCCTGTATGTCCGCAAAGTCAACCATTACTTCTTGAAACAGAAATTCTGGCTCTGTCGCTAACATTAAGAGTTTTCTTGGCTGGGAGGATATTATTGTGTTGCAAATGTGGTATTGAAACCTAGTTTACCTTATGCTGGCGTCCAGACTTGGCCTGAACAATTGCTGCCTTGTGTTTGCCAGCATGCCGTTTACACTTTGATATTTGCACTGATTGTTACACCTTCTAAGCAATACAATTCCTCACACATTTGCCAGAACACCCAAGCTATGGGCAGGAGGTCGTTCCTTGATTTGGAGAAGCCGTTTTGGATTATGCCTGCTAAGGTCCAGCTTTTTTTATCACGATGGGGTAGATTTTCCAAAGAAATTGACAGTTGAGTAATGTTACTTGGTTGCTACCATCCACTCATGCCTGGTAATGTTGGTTAACTTGTGTTTTCACGATGTGCCCCATTTTCATCCACTGACGGAGATGTTTACCCTCCTGGTTCTGGATCAGCACCGAGTCTCCAACCTGAAGTTCACTGAGTGGACGGCAATGCTGATTATAAAACTGTTCATTAGGTACCTCCAACGCGTGCCACAGTTTTAACCCCCCCCTATATGTAACACGATGTAATTGTAATTTAATTTAATATTATCATCCTAACTTTTTTACCATTTAATAGAAAAAGCTTAAAATAAACTGCTAATATTTAAAAAAAAATTTTTACAGCATACAAAAATAATGAAAATACGAGACAAAAATCGTGTTTACATTATCGACGCTTTAAAACAATGTTCCTATGTAGTGACGTTTTTTAAGCCGTTCACACACCCATGTTTTAAAAATCTTGTAAAAATCAATTAATAATCATATTTTCCTGAAATTTTCGATATTCAATCATTATTAAATAAACTTACATATTAAAAGTAGGCTTCATATTAGCGGAAATATATATTTTTTAGGTGTTCTACCCCCCCCCCCTATATTTCATGGTCTGAAAACTAAGCAAAATAAATGTGGGTTAAAAGTTTCAACATTTTTTTAAAGCTGAAAAAATCAAATAATTAAAAATTAGTAATTTTTATATATATATATATATAAAATCCTGTTATTTATTTCACTTACCTCAAAATTGTAAACAAAATTGGACATAAATTCAATATTATGTTTAAAAAAACAAAAAGAAAACAACACTTTCTGGATAATTTTTTTTCTTGGTAATATAATAATTCAAATTACAAAAAAAAAAACAATTCTAAAAAATAATTATTTTTATAAAGCTTTAATTGATATTAAATTCAAATATTACGTGATATGAAGTTTAAATGGATTTTTTTAATAACAGGTTTCCAATAATAAAAAAATATATTCATATAAAACAATATAAGACTATTGAGATAATAAAAATTGCAAATCCAAAATCAACCTTACAAAAATTCGTTTTGATTTTATTATTTAAATTGATAGAGGGTGGTCCTTATGTTTGGCTCTTTTTTTCAAAAATCTACGGAGGCTTGTAAAGAACATTATTTTTAAATACATATGTCAACAGAAGACATTAAAACTAATTTTATTAACTCTAGTCTGTGTAGTTCGTTAATAAAAATGTATTTGTTTTACAAAAGGTAAGTTTTATATTATTTTTTATCCATAGCAAAAAAAAAAAAAAAACGCAACTCCATTAATAATTATAACGCGAACGCTTATCCATAGAAATTAACACAAACACACAAAATGATGACGTCATTATTAAAATGTGTACTACTGACATTTTACACATCACCGTGGAGGTACCTACTGTTTATTCCACATGTGCCTTTTAGCCATCACCAGCTCTCTTAGTTCGCCTATCTCCTTTCATTGCTTCCGTGTTTGATACTTGTCCTTTAGGAGAGGGAGATAATCCTTAATGACTTGAGTTTAGAGCATTAAAGCTGGGGATATGTCAAGGTCCTGGACGGGAGTGTTACAATAGGTCAGTAGTACTCTAGCAGCCTTAATCGTCTGCTGTTGATTGTTTTGTCAAGAAGTATCTGTCTTACTGTCTTCATGGCTAACTCGACTCACCCATTATATTGAGGGTAGTGCATGTTTGTATACCACAGTCTCTCAAAAAGGAGTTGTATTCTTCCATATGTCAATGAGTGCAGTTTTCACTGTGGTGTCGATGGTCTGAGTAAAGCCGTAATGTGTGCTGCCTGTAGGATATCAAGAAGCACGGGCGGGTGCTAAATTTAATTTTCCAGAATGGTGCTTTATCTTGAATCTATACATCAGCGTCCTCTCTTGAAAATTAAACAGGAGGGTTTTTAATATTTTTACCAGTGGTAAATGATCCACTGTCACTAATAAATCGGCGCACCCAAGTATAAACATTCGGCATGACTCTAGCTCATAGACAAGGGTTAAGGCTTCACTTTCCACTGGTGCGTATTAAGATTCCGCCTCACTAGTGAAATGGGAACCAGTCAGAATAAACTTCCAGTGACTCTCCGCAATGTTTTTTTAAATAAAAAATAAGAAATCCCTGTTTTACTATAGTCAGTTGCCAATCCAATCACTGTCTTCATTTCAAACGTTCAAACGCCCTTTCCAATTTCCTCCACTATTTTTCTCTTTGATTCCTGAAATAGGCGTTCCAGCGTATCAGTCCAATAGAACTTCCTATTCTTTGTTTTCAATAATTCCCATCATCTTTGTTTGAGAAAATGCATATGATATCTGATTCAAACTAGGACTTGATGCTGATAATAATTGTGGGTGTGGGGAAATGGAGAATAGCTCCTCTCATCCTCTTCATGGCTTTGATACAACTATTGATGATTAAGGCTCAGATCTTTTGATGCAGTTTGCAACAAGTACAAACTGGACATGTAGTTTGGTATACTGATTGGCATGTCTCTTTTTACTCCATTCTTATGTATAAAAATAGGACTCCCTTGACATGTAACTGGTTATTGGTTATGCTTCTTATCCGGTGGGTGGTTAGTACCAAGTACTCATTCGAGTATTCTAAGCGTCTCTAAATTTCAGGCCCAGTTGAGCAAGTTTGGGCTCCTGTATCTGCAAATACTTAGATTGAATGAATAAGTGCACTTACAGGTTTCCTCAGCCCCCGTCCAAAAGTCACATGAATCTTGGCATTATAATTATTTCTTCTTCTATTGATAAAGATAGTTCCAGGGTAGTCCTCAGAAATTGTTTCCCATTCCACTTGAGGTGAGCCATATTTATTGGTTGCATACTGTAGGTCTTGCAAGTGTATTGATTCTTCGGAGAACCATTGGTGAGCATAAACGACTCCTCTCCTCTTAAACGTCTTGAATTCTCATTTTTGTCTCCCGCCATTTTGTGGCACACCTTCCTCATATGTCCGGTTATTCCAAAGAACTGGCATTTTAATTTGACCATCAGACAATTCTTTTGGCTCATTGATCCTCGTCGGGTGTGAAGTCCTTCTACATCCCCTACAGGGGTCGACATGTCACGGGGCTGACTGTGTCTCGATCTGAAACAAATAACTCCACTCCCTAAAGATCTTCTATATCAGCTGCTTCTGGTTTAATTTTTGCTCTTGGGACAATGCAAGGGTCGACATGGCATCGTGGAGGTGGGGGAGTTGATTCATCTAACACTTCCCGACAAACCGACCAATTAAATTTCTGTTCCAGAATAATGAGTGAAGCTGCTTCTGCCAATATCTTACTCTGATATTCCACATTCGCTTGACCAGTGACCAACTGTCCAGAAACCATATCCTCGGAGTAGTCTGCTTCTTGTTCACGTGTTTTGTTATTACATTTAATCTTAAATGCACAAAATCTGGCTTGGCCATGTAAATGTAAAAGAGACAAAAAGTGTGTTATCAACTCACCAATTTCTTGTGTCATTGAGTGGAATTTGTTCCTGTGTAACCCCTTCATTGTTTCACCAGTCATATTTGTTTTGCAAAGTACTACTCCATCATGGAGTTGAGCATGGTTGGTCCCATCAAGTCAAAGATTAACCTATTTGCCTTGGGTGTGAGGGCCACTCGTAACTCATTCTATATAGTAACTGGGTCGTCCAATTGGCATCCAGGAATATTGCCTATTTTCCTTCAGCGGTCTAGCTCTATTGACGATCATTCCGGTGTTTTAACTCATGGTGAGTTAGGGTGGCCTTGAAGCATTTTTTCTGAGTTCTTGTTGGAGTTCTACCAACTGTTTCATAAGCTTAAGATATTCTTGTTCTATGAGGTAATCCTATGTAATTCAACATACAAAAGTTAAATTTTTCTTTTTGCCGTTGTTACTAAATATGAAGGTCTTGAGCATATCCTATTCATAACGGAGGAGCGTTTAGCATTGGAAAAGAGCCACTGGTGCATATACTCATAGTTTTATAGACCTAAGGGGAGATAACTCCTGTCTGCTTCCGGTTAGTCCAAGGGGCATAACTGTTACCTCTACATTAACCTTAGGAAATAATGTGCATAAACTTTAGCTTTGTTTCGAAAGCATTAATTCTAGACATATCAAAGGCCTTTAACAGGGCTTGGCACACACTTGCAATGAAATGTCTAGCAATTGCCTCTCATGAATCAAATTCATTTTTTCTGATAAGTCTACAAAAATAGTGGTTGATTGTTTGAAACACATAGTATCAACACCAGCATTTGTTTTGGATCAATTCTGAGCCCAAGTCTTTTGCTGATTTTCATTCCAAATCATATTCTGATCTGATTTGTTGGCATTTATACAAACGACACAACTCAGCACTTCAAAGAGCATTGATGATCAAGAGCTTTTTCTTTCTCCTGATTTGGATCAAATGAAACAATGAAGAAAAATGTAATACCTCTCCTTACACCACCAAAAACTCGGTTCCATGTTGTTTTGTTTTTTGTTTCAATCACTCTCTCAATGTTTTGATAAGCTTCAAGGATTGGCTTTCACTTCAGGTCTAAAATTGAACACTTATATCCAGTGGTGGCTCGTGCCTGAGATTAGTGGGGGTGCTGCTGCTTCGAAAAATTTACATATTGTTTTAATATCGTGTAAAAGAAATTCGAATATATAAGTAAATATTTAATCAAATAATAAACAAACATTCAAATAAATATTCAAATATATAACAAAGATAAATAATCAGTCAGAAATGGATAATACGCAAAAACTTTTTTATTAAAAATTTTTTTTTTTAAATTGTGTACACTTTACAGAATAATAAAAATAATATATACATTTATTCCTTTTAAACTTTTCACATTAAATAAAAGTTTGCATTTTTTTTTTTTTTGCAAACAATCGAAAAACATTTTTAAAAATACATTTTATTAACAATTTCTTAATAACTTTTTTTTTATAAAAAAATAAAGAAAAACTTTGAAATTTACTTGCCTCCCCACGAGGGTTAATTTAGGAGTTTACTATTTGAAAATATCGTTTTAATTAATAACAGTTTTATTTACAAAATTTATTTTGAAAAATGTATTTATAACAAAACGTATTTGTAAATAAAATACAAAATAAAAAAAGTTTACATTCTTATATAGTGAGCAAACAAACAAAACTATCTAAATACATAAAATTTTATTTACAAATCTTTTAACGACCTGCTTTTTATATAAAAACAACAAACAAACTTGCTGACCTGCCTATGCCGGTAAAGATCGACATAAAGTGGAGATTTATTATAAGAAAATAGGGTGTCATATATAAGCATTATAAAACATCAAATTTTAATGTAGCTTTCTCCTCAAAGGAAACAAAAAATTAAAATTGTCTCAGTCCAGAAGGATTTCTAATTACTTTTTTTTTTTTCAATGCGTATTATCTGCCCCATCTACTAACAAATTCAATGTAAAGTTTAAAAATGCATAATTATAAAACTGTTTTGTTTTTGTTTGTTTTTTTACTTACAAACACATTTTAATTAAAAAAAAATCTTGTGTAAAAAATCCCATTTTTCAAAGTGTAAAACTTCTAACATTGTCCTCGTTGGAGGCAAATAAATGCTAATTTTTTATATCTAAAACATACAAGTTAAAAAGATTTCTAACTAAAATGTATTTTCAACATAAAATGTTTTTTCGCTTGTTTGCTTCTAGGAAAAAATGTAAACAGTTTTTTTTAATTTTTTTTATTTTATAATGTTTAGTTGTTGCGAAATAAATAACATTTAAAAGTACTTAAAACAAACAAAAAGGCAAGTAGATGGAAAAGTAACTTTATTTTTATGGTAAGATTTATTTATTGTATATTTGATTTTTACCCTTAGTCACGTGTTATCTTCACTGCTAAATCCCCGAATACTTTTAATAAAAGAAAAACAGGTTCTGCATATTATATATTTCCGTCTGCTACCGAATTAAATCGCAACGCTAAAAGTATGCGTATTTAAAAAAAAAGCACAATATTTTATGTACACGAACACATTATATGCACATTTTAATAATAATAATAATAATAATAATAATAATAATAATAATAAAAATTGTAAATAAGACTCCTTTGTTTTTTTTTTTCAATAACAAAATGTTATCATATCTAATAAGCACACTCTAATCAGACACTGAATTTCACGAGCGTCTGAGACGCGGAGCTGCGAGAAATGACAGTTCTCCAGCGGCCATTATCGGCTGTCTAAAGCGCACATGCGCACAAGAGAATTTCATTAAGAAAGTGTAACTATGAATTTCACAGCTCCAAGCAAGTTTTATTTTTATTTTTATACGAATTTGGAGATACTGACATTAAACTTAATGATTTTATAATGTACACATAGAAAAAAATAAAATAATAATAATAATAAAAACAAGCATATTATTTTTAATTTTATCATTAATATTGTGTAGAAATAACTTGGGGTGCTGCAGTCCCACAGCTCAATGCACGAGCTGCCACTGCTTATATCAAATCTGTTGCAAAGTTTACTAAAAAAGTGGTTGGATCATTTTGATGCTCCACAAAGTGCTTGACTCCTAATTTCTCAGGAAATGTCTTAAAGTCATACTTAAGCTAGTGCCACCCAGAATACACTTCTTGACAATGTACAGAAAATAGACTTTGCAATCTAGAGATGAATGTCCTCTCCTGTTCACTGAAGAGATAAAGTATTTCTCTACTTTATCATTATTTCCATGAATGGTGCTCGACTGAGTTCTAATTCTTTGATTCTTTTTTATAAGATATTCACAGCAAGAACTTGTCTTCTTACCAAAACTACAAAAAGCTTCTTTTTTTTTTTTTCTCGATCTGCCTAACATTAAATGGAATTTCCATGAATAGAAAGTCCGCCCCTCATCAAGGGGGCAGCTTCTGAAAATCCTCAAGATAAAGAACTTCAGAAATAGAAATGTGGCATGTACTATTGAAATTTAAAAGTTATACTTTTTTAAAATCAAACAGAATCATGAATTAAATTTACAAATTGAAATATGAAAAAAAAAATATTGTTCTATAAAAAAATAAACTTTATTTCTTGTGTACTTTAAAAGAGTTTTTATTGTTCATAACGTAAGGGTCCAGTTTTTAGTTTGATAATTGATCCACATTGCAAAAGAGATCATGTTAGTGTGTGACTTTTGTTGTTGTAACTAGAAAAAAAGTATTTCGGGTTAATAATTTCTAATTGGTTTAAGATTTTCATTAAATAAGGAACACATGTAAAATGGACAATTGTTAGCTTTTATATGTAGATTGCTCTTTCAAACGATGTTTAAAAAATGGAACATAAGAAATCTTGTAGGAGTTGGTCATACAATCCATGCTAAGATAAGCTCCTATACTCTTGATATTTCTTCAATGAAGTCTTCTATAAAGAAGTGCTTTACATATATGGAGTCTAATAGCTGGGAAACATGCCGAAACCATATTAATCTCTTTTTTTAAATGATATTATTGATGGATCTGTAAATTGTTCTGACGTGAAAGTGCAGGATTTAAAATGTTTTCTACTACTTATGTCTATTATCTAACTAATCGGTGCTTTTGCTTGTGAGGACATAATTGGCTATGTCTTAAATTTCTATTTCTTTTTTCAGTCTTTTAGATTTTTATCTCGAATTTTCTCGTTATGTATTGAATATTTGTAAATGAAACCTATAAAATATCGGTTACTTATATCATTTTGAACACTTCTTTTATAAAAAATTTGCCTCTAAAAAGTTATTTAAAATTTTCTGTTTTGACGTTTCAAGTTTTTTTTAATTTGTAAGACATTACATACAACGAGATGGTTGCAAAGTGGCAGTAGGAGGAGAAATACATATGGAGAGAGAGAGAGAGAGAGAGAGAGAGAGAGAGAGGAACACGTATATTTCAATAGAGATTAAAAAACAACTATACTACTAATATTACTAAATATGTGACTGTCACGTTATTCGAGAACATATTTTAATACTAATAAAACATAGGGGGGTTAGAAACTTAGTTTTATTAGCACTCTGGAGGCCTCTTTATGTAGATTGGTGATCTTTAAAACCAGTGCATTTCAGGTGAAAACATTATTACCTACTCACATGTCATGTTCAAGTTAGTATAAATTCCAAAAATTATGGAAAATGAAGAAAAAAATAAAGTGTTTGTGTAGATTAGTGATCGTTCAAACTAACACATTTCAGGTGAAAACATTATTATTATTACATTATTACTTGTCATATCGAAATTATTATAAATTCAAAAAAATTCTGAAACATGAATCAATAGGAGAATAATTCCTCTTTTAAGGGGATTAAAAACTTGATTTTAGTAGTGCTTTGGATGCTTCCTAAATTCAGAACATTCAATGTCGCTCTGGGGAGCCGCATGACTTCTAGTTTTTTTACTGCTCACTTATGAAATTGCTTTTGTTTATTCATTATATTTTGCTTGAAAGTGCTACACAAACTTGGTTACAAACAAATGAGTTCCAGGTTAATGATAGATAAAAAAAATAAGTTTAAACAGAAATAAATTAAGCACACTTTTTTTAATACTGCTTTATTATTTATAGCTCTGGTCAATAATATGAAACAAACTCTAAAGCAATAAATTATTATTATAGTAGGATACTCGGTAAATAGTATATGTTACATAAAATAGTGCTTTAATTATGAATTTTTTTTTTTTACTTTTTTTAACTTTTTATATCAAATTTTAATCATTTTTTATTTCAAAATCTTTACTTTTTTAACTTTTTATATCAAATTTTAATCATTTTTTATTTAAAAATCTTTACTTTTTTTTAACTTTTTATATCAAATTTTAATCATTTTTTATTTCAAAATCTTTACTTTTTCACCTAAGTAGAATATTGAAACAAAAAATAATTTCAACTTGTTACAGGCATCCAAAAACATATTTCTTTCTTTTTAATTTAAATTAAAAACTAAGTAAAATATAATCTTAAAAAGGAGATATGAGTTGCATTTTTTTAAATGTCAGTTAAAAATTTTACATCTACACAATTAATTGCTAAGTAATAGATAAATTTGATTTTTTAAAAGTCCAACAGAATGTATATAACATAAAATAAAACCAAGGTAATTTTTAGATTCAATTTAAATTAATTTTTTATATTTTACTTTGTAAAGTTTATAAAAGTGAAAATTGATAAATTTCAAATTAAATCTTGTACCTTAATTTCTTAACTTTATAAAAAAAAACATTTCATGTCTTGCAAGAAATGCTTTTCTAACTTGTATATTAAGCTTCTTTCTGATATTTGCATTTCGTCTCACAATGTTACTCCAAGGATAATTCTGAAACATTTCATTGCAAAGATATTCAGATTACACTCAGGCTCTGCCAGCATAGTCCATGTTTCACTTGCATATACAACAGGTATCTACTCTTCGTGGCAAGATGTTAGGCCAGTGCACAAGAAGTAGTGCACTTTGTCCCTGCCAACAATTGCCAGAGCAGCCCGTCAGTATTTTGTCAGGCGATTGGCCATAAACCAGCCTTTTTTTTCTTTTTTTTTTTTACAAGGAGGTCACCACTTATCAAGGCCCGGAAGCCACTCAGGGATAAGGGTTATTGCATGCACAGTACGTTGTACATTAGTGTTGAGATTTCATAAAGCGTCTATTAAGGGGGCGGTTCATCAGGGATTTGTTTACGTTGGATTTGAAGACATCCAAGTTGTAGTCAGGTGGGAAACAGGCAGACGGAACAGAGTTCCACTGGTGTGCTGTTCTAAGAAAGAACCTGTGTTCATGGAATCTACGTTTTGATTTAGGCATAGATAAAGAGTGGGGAAAATTTTTGACAGTGGCTTCAGCTAGACGGTGTTTTTCGTAAAAGATTGGGGAGGGGGGACCAGAGATTGGAGCTCAGACGAGCACTTGCCATGGAAATAACGGTAAAACAAAGACAGGCTCGCAACGTCTCTTCTGTGGGAGAGAGGTTGCAGGGAAGAGAAAAGGGCATCCCCCACTAAGCCACGAAATCTATTTTGTACTCTATCAAGGCAAGATAGGCTATTTTTAGCAGCTCCTTCCCAGATATGGCAGCAGTATTCCATCCTTGGACATACTTGGCTTTTATATAGATAGACAATTGCATCAGTAGTGAGATATCTTCTGGAGCGGTAGAAGGAACCCACCATCTTTCCAGCGACCCTGGCAACAGACTTGATGTACGTGTTCCATTTCATATCAGGAGTAAAGGTCAAGCCCAAAAGCTTGTCAAAACATTGAGCTTCACCTAGGCGAGAGCCATCCATTACAATTGATGCCAGATAGGGATCAGAGCATTGATGGTGTAAAGATAGGAGCTTGGTTTTAGATGCATTAAAGGTAACCAGCCACGTCTTCCCCCACTGAACTACATGCTCGAGATCAGAGGAGAGAGAATCAGAGAGAACTTTGTCATTTACAGCCTTTGATGTGTTGCCGTAGATGGTCGTGTCATCAGCATAGATGTCAACGAATGATTTAGTATGTGTTTAGGGAGATCATTAATGTAGATCAGGAAGAGAGTTGGGCCCAGGACTGACCCCTGAGAGACTCCAGCATTAATACTGCAGGCCTCTGATTTTTGTCCATCGGCCACTACTCTTATGAGCCTATTAGAGAGAAATGATTTAATGATTGAGAAAACATTTCCAGTTATACCGTAGCTGGAAATCTTATGAAGTAGGCCTTTATGCCATACCTTGTCGAAGGCCTTTGCTATGTCAAGAGCAATTGCCCTAGAAAGGTAATCTTTGTCAAGAGATTCGCTAATCCTATGAGATATAACCGTTAGCACATCTGCGGTAGATCTTGCAGAACGGAAACCATATTGCGTGTCACTAAGGAGGTTATTCCTGCTGAGGTGGTTGACTATTTCTCTATTTAGTATGGATTCCAGCAACTTACTCATGACACACAGGAGACTTATAGGTCTGTACTGAGAGGGAGAGGGCTTATTACCTGAATTCTTAAATACAGGGCATACTGATGAGGTTTTCCAGGGTGTTGGAAAGCACGTCTCCTTAAGGCAACGCTTAAACAGTTTTGTAAGTATGGGAGCAAGTTCAGGTTGAAGCTTTTTTAACACTATAATTGGGATGCCATCAGGGCCAGTTGCTTTACTGGAATCAAGGTTCTTGATTAGCTTGGTGACCTCACACACAGATATTTGTATATTACCTAGCGTGTTTTGTGTTATAGAAGGAAATATGGGGAGTTGATGGCCTTCGTCGCATAGGGTAGAATTAGCTCAAAGTTCTTTGCAAATGGTTTGGCCTTGTCTGATGCTGACGAGATGACCTCTGGTCTATTGATAATGGTTGGGATAGAACGCACACTTCTGTTCAGGATCCTATTTGTTATTTGCTAAAACTGGTTGGAACCAAGCCGCTGATCAGCTACTTTAGATTTAACAGACTGGGCATATAGCTCTCAAAGAGAGAAAGTAACACCTAAGAGGGTAGACCTTGGGAGCGAAAATAGACCACAACATTGGACTGATTGTTAAGTATGTATCCTCGACTGGTACAAACACTTTATCTGAATAAAAATACAATTCAATACAACATGAACTATCAATGCATTGTAAAGTCTTTAACTTCATAGGCGCGTACTTCTTTTGTGACGATTTTATTATCTACTGAAATATTGTGGTGACTGAATTTAACGCTAAAATGCAAAAGGCTATGATTGCTTACACTCTTTTATTCTTTGCTTTGTTGGAATTCGATTTTCCAAGCTAACAGTCATAAGCCAGTGCAAAGTTGAACACTTCTATAAAGCGAGGAGACAGGCAGACAAAAATATTTAGACGTCATTAGCTAAATCAAGAAATGGAATCCAAGGATGCATTCCCTACAAACCATCTTGTACCCTTCTGGAGCCCGGGAATGGCAAAAAGAAAAAGGCTCCCAACTTACAGTCTGGTTTCATCTACACATGCACTACAAGAACAAAGGTAACGCACACACATACACAATGTCATGCTGTCAAATACACAAATATGCACATATTCACACAATGAACATTTAGATTTGTAACTTCAATTCACTCAAGGTCTTTCCCGAAACATGTGTTAAACTATTACTGCAAAAATAATTTTTATATTCGTTTTCTTGTATAAAATGTTTTGTTATGAAATCACATATTTCTCCAATTTTTCTTTTACCAAACTAAAAAAACTCTGTAAACTTAAAGTGAATATAAATATTAATATTTATATTGTAATCCCAACCAAAGAAAAAAGCTCACTACAACCAAGATAGAAAATAGAAGAACACAATTTAAGACAGTAAATTATATTTTACATGAATTTATTGCTCGACAGGATACTCAAATAAAAAATAATAAGATTTCCTTAATCCGCAGATTTTCAAAGAAATGTGCTCTTCTCATCAGAGGAAAGATATTAGAAAATCACTCTTATAGTGAAGCTATTAATTTGCTGGTACTGGTATGAATTGAAACTGTATTATATGAAAACTAATCATAAATGCAAAAAAAGTTTTAGTGCAAAGAGTTCATGAAATGGGGAAAAGAAACGAAAAATAAAAAAGTGAATTAAAACTTAAAGAGTAAAAATTCAGATGAAATGATATGGAGTGGCTAAGTATTTTCAAGACGAAATGATCACAGGAGTCAATGTTCCCATAAGAAGAAGTTAAACTTATAATAATGACAAATAGATCCAAATTAAAAATCCAAAATATGTGTAATCCAGGTCCATATAAAAATCCGTTTGCAAGTAGTCAAGCACAAAAGATTTTTTCCAATTGTTAAAGTTTTTTTTTTCTTATAATATATAATTTATAGACTTTAATTGTGTTCTTCTCTCTCTTTCTCTCTTTATATATATATATATATATATATATATATATATATATATATATATATATATATAAAGCTGAATGTGTGAATGTGTGTGTGTGTGTGTGTCTGGTCACGAATAGGCTCCTATATGGTTGGCTATTTTAAAAAAATGATTGCATATAATGATAGATGTATCGAGACACAGGAATGGGTATGTTTGATCTGGCAGAACAGTTGTGCATTAAAATTGTGGGGTCTGCGTTTGCGCCTGGTCCACAAAGTATGGAAATAAAAAATTTAAAAATTAACAAAAAAAAACGTTTACATGTGTTTTTGATATAGATGTACATAAGAATACTTGGATAAGTATGTTTTAACTTAAATAGGGATGGTATAATAAAATTGTGGGGTCTGCGTTCGTGTCTGGCCTCCATAGAATGGAAATAGGCACAAACTTTAATAAAGACTTTTCATATCTATCTGCGTAAGTATACTTTGATAATTATGTTTCAGTTTGAAGAAATATGGTATAATAAAATTATGGGGTGTTCGTTCGCACCTGACCTCCATAGAATGGAAATATGTCACAAAGTTTAACAAGGTTTTTTAATATAGATCCACAGAATATTGTGATAAGTGTTTCAGTGTGAACAAATATGGTATAATAAATTATGGGGTTTATCTATTTTATTTTTACTTTCATCATATTTTGCTTTGGTTCTGATACCCCCAAATTCAACCCAAATTTACAACCCTTCCTTTTCATAACCTATCATACTTTCATAAATCAGAGTCCAATTTCTGTAGGCTGTTTTTGAACCCAGTCAACGACGGGTACTTTTGCTAGTATATATATATTATGTTTATTTTCTTCTTTTGCTAAAGCAATAACGTTTTACCTTAAATTTATATTAAAGATTAGTATGGTTCTTGGCTTTAATCAAAGATGCTCCAAAATGGCCTCTGCCAAGGCCAGGGACCACGCCACAATATTATTTTCTTGCACGGAAGAAATGATTTTGCATTTGCCTAGTAAGAGTAATTTCCTTTCCACTGAGATTATTTAAACATATTTAAACAAAAGGATAATCATTATTGTGAATAAAATATTACTTCTGGCTAATGTGGTCGGTAAATTAAAAGAATGCCAGCAGCAAATGGTGCTCGGTCAGATTTAGTTACTGATATTAAACTTCATCCATAATGTTTCAGTTTCCTAAATTTAATAAATTACTAGCTGTACCCTGCCACGCGTTGCAGTGGCTCAATTTGGTGTAATGGAAAAATTTAATAAAAAGAGAAAATGCATGTTTCTTATATTAGTACAGCAATCCACTGCAAAAAGTGAAAAAGAAGGCGAAAATGAAAAAAATTGTACTCTTGCAGAATTTGATCTGGATCCTCAGGAGTTTCTGTCAATCATTCATGGTTTGGACTTGACCAACAATCAGTGGATGAAGCCAAAATGTTGAAACGCTAAATGTTTTTTTTTGTTGTTGTTTTACAAAAATGTGGGTTAGTAATTAATATTTGGTTGATGGTGGGGGGAGGTACTATACACAGATTCGAAAAAGTTGTCCAAAAACAAATAAATGAAAGCAAAGGTAAGTTACGTTTCTACCTAATTGGATAATTGTTTAGTGTTTTTATGTAATGTAAAATGTTTAATCGGCTCAAAAAACAGAAATGTTCGCGGACTCTGTTGAATACGTTAAGTTTGGGAAAGTAAGTTGAAAACTAAAAACTATACAAAACAGTGTCTGAAACTCATCAAATATATGTTACCATGACATAGGCTGGCATAATCGGTAGGTTTCTGACAGTATTTTGTATAGTTTTTTTTAGTTTTAACTCACTTTCTCTAACTTAAAGTAATCAACAGTGTCCACCACCATTTGTAGCTTTCAAATACCCCGATAAACACTGTTTTTCGAGCCGACTAAACGTTACATTAAATGAAAAGGGTTTGTATTACTAAACACAGATACAAAGAAGTTGTCAAAAAATAAATATATATAAATAAATGTTATCAAAGGCAAGAAAAGTAAATGTTCTACCTAACTGGATAAGATTTTAGAGTTTTTATGTAATGTATAATCGGTTCAAAAACATTCAATGTTTATCGGTATATCTGAAAAATACAAATGGCAGCAGACTGTATCGAACACATTAAGTTTGGGGAAATTTTGGGAAAATGAGTTTAAACTAAAAAACTATACAAAATACTGTTAGGAACTCACTCAATATATGTTACCATGATGTAGGCTGGCATATAATCGGTGGTTTTAAACTTTTGCTCGATACAGGTGACGACTTTTAAAAATCCCTTTTAGTGATTACCTGCTTTGAGGATATTTGTACAACTAAACGGCAAATCTGCTCCAAAAAATCCGGTATTATTTTACTTTAAGGCCCGTTTCACGTTCATATATAACGAAATATTTTATTTTAGATTTCGGTGTGCTAAGAACGAATCTGCAAACTGTTTCCGTAGCAAAAAGAAAGTTTTCATGATATTCATGAAATTACTTTTTCGAAAAGTGTGTGATCACTTTTCAATGTAAATTTAACTTAGAATGAGCACCCACTTTCTGGCCACCTGAGAGAGGGGCATTTTTCTGTGTTTCTTGGCTAAAAAGTTTTTTATTTGATTTCTTTTGCATGGTATTAACCCCTGAACTCTGGGACTATTTTCCATTTCACAGCCGTAGCCTTCGTTTACGCTATACGTGAGCATAAACGAAAGCGGTTTAGCCAATAAACATGAGAAAAAATCCCCCCTCTCTCAGGTGGCTAGAAAGTGAGTGCTCATTTTAAGTTAAATTTACATAGAAAAGTGATTGCCACTTTTTCGAAAAAGTAATTTCTTCATATCATAAAAACTATTTTTTTGTGACGGAAACGGTTTGCAGATTCGTTTTTAGCACACCAAAATCTACAAAAAAATTTTTGTTATTTACGAACGTGAGACGCATGGCCCTTAATGGAAAATTATATCAAAAATCCGGGGGAAAATAGTTTTCAATAAAAACAGCAAATGAATTCGATAGAAAAAAATGGATGCTATTTTTTTTTTCTTTTTTCTGTGTGTTTCTTGGCTAAAAAGTTTTTTGTTTGATTTCTTTTGCATAGTATTAACCCCTGAACTCTGGGACTATTTTCCATTTCACAGACGTAGCCTTTGTTTATGCTATGCGTGAGTATAAACGAAAACTGTTAAATATGCATTCGCGTACCAAACTGCCTTGTTAAAAAACCTTTCAGCCAATAAACACGAAAATAAATGCCCCTTCCTCAGGTGGCCAGAAAGTGGGTGCTCATTTTAAGTTAAATTTACATGGGAAAGTGATCACCCACTTTTCGAAAAAAAAATTTCTTCCGATCATGAAAACTATTTTGGTACTCCTTGGGCGTTGAGTTCCATGGCGACCCGCAGAATTATTTAATGGTCGTTCCCTTAGTACCCCCCCTAGTCAAGGCTAACGCATGCGCACGTAACATTTTTTATTTATTTACTTACGTGGTGGAGTTTCTATACTGATAGGTGTTTTGAAATTTTTTCACTGGATTATTGATTGAACACTAACAGATTATGAAAAACAATTGAAAAAAAAAAAAAAATCATTTCAACATTTGAAAGGGGTACTCACTTTTTAGTTACCACGTTCTGGTAAATCGGTCACTCATTTTTTTTTTTTTTTCTAAATACGGAAGTGTCTTCGGGAGATATAAAATGGTCGCATGTTGACAAAGCAATGTATCGGGAGGCGTACAGGATGAAAAATTATTGGTAAATTTTTAGATTAGGTCCACCTCCTCAATTTTCTTTTAAATGACAACTTGAAATGGTTTTCGACTATGCTGAATACGAAAATCGCATTGAAATTTTGGAGAAATAAGTAGTTATCAAGATATAAAAAGTTGTATTATGCATTGTAATCTTTGGCGGCCATCTTTTTTATATGCGTGTGTTTGTTTATGGCGCATGTGCACGTAAAAAGATGGCCGCGGAAGAATACAATGCATAATACAACTATTTATTTCCGCAAAATTTCAATGCGATTTGCATGTTCAGCATACTCGGAAACCTATAAATGTCGTCATTGAAAGGAAAATTGTGGAGGTGGACCTAATCTAAAAAAATACCAAATTATTAAACATTTCTCCAGCATGTTAGTGAAATTTATAATACTTTTAAAAAAATTTTTTAAAAAACCCAAAAGTTTTGAAAAAAAACCAAAAAAACTCACCTTTCATAAAAACAATTAAAAAAAAAAACACCCGCAAACTGATTTTTAATTAAATAAGTTAAAAAAAAAAATTTTTTAAACTTGAAAGTTTATTTTCATAAAAACAATAAAAAAAGTCATGTTCAATCTATTTTTTTTTCTTTGAGAAACAAATATATTTCTGACTTACAAATGCGATAGAGGCACATATTATTTTTACTTTCTATGGTTTTGATATACCGCGTTTTTATTGCTTACAAAATGGGTGACTGATTTATCAGAACGTTGTAACTAAAAAGTAAGCACCACTTTCAAATATCGAAATAATGATTATAGAAATTAAGCATGGGAGTGATGGTTGTACAACGTCGCCTTTCGCACTTTTACAAACATTATTTACGTTAACTCTTTTCATAAATAATTTTTTAAAAAAAGTAACTAAACCATTTATTGATAATTTGTCACGTGTACAAACATTTATTTATTTACGTAGGCTTAACTCTTTTCATGAATAAGAAAAAGTTTTACTCTTTAAGAATAATAAAAGGAAAAAGTTACTGAACATTTATAAAAGGACTTACTTCTTTTCATGAAGGCCAGAGGAATAGTTGGCCGAAAAGTCGTGAAACAACTAATAAAGATGAGAATAATAGTCCGCAATAAATAAAAATGGTGCTAGGTCAGAGAGCGATCCGCGCTATTTTTTAAATCATATTTCCATGTTTAATTAACGTTTTACGATATGTTTTTTTTTTTATTCAATTGTAAGGTTAAAGTACAGAATAGGTACAAAACATCCTCCCCTCCCCATGTTAAGAATGACTTTTTAAATAATAACATTATTTCAGCACGGATCACTCTCTGCATGAGTATCATAAAAATTAATACAAATAATAATTATCTCAATAAGTGAAAGGCTAATTTCTACCGGAAATAAAATGGCGATAATCTCGCAGTTACGAAAAATATTTTTTATTTAATTTAATATTTTTATAATTCGCAATGTTAAATTATTTTAATAACATAAAAACATTCCTTGACTTTAAAAATAGAATTTCTGAAAATTTCAATTAAATTGGTAACCTAGAAATATGGTTTTATTCGCTTGTAACGAACCAAATTTACATTTTTATATATATAGATTTATTAAATTGTTAAGTAGAAGTACAGAATAGTTAACAAAACCTTCTCTCCATGTTAAAAATGACTTTCTAAATAAGAAAGCCATTCTTAGTAAAATAGCTATCATAGTAACGCCATCATAATAAAATATCTATTTTAGTTAGAAAAGTTCTTGGGTTGTGTTCGTGTAAAGAGAACATTTTTTTAATTTAAACGTTTTTTTTTTTGGTGCATGATTGCTTAAATGTTCTAATTACAGGAAAAATTACATAAAAATTTTCTAATTACAAAAAATATCTAATGTATCGTAAATAAAAAATGAACATAAAATCAATATTATTATGCCAAAAAAATTAACCTTTTTCTCATTAATATATAACTAGAAGATGTGTCCAGTGTTGCCCGGTATTAAATATAGCATTAAATTCCTTTAAAAAATGAAGTAAAAAAGAAATGGAAAGAACCGGAAATATGTGCATGCGAGTATTATGTTTTTTCTAACTAGTTCACTTCTTGTAAGTCAAAAAAAAAAAAGAAAGTACTCAAGCTGAGATCAAAACCAAAATCTAACGGCAGTTAGTCAAGTACGACAATCATTATCCTGGCTTGGTACGATCTTTAAAGAGTGTTTTCAAACCTACTTATTTTTAACATAATGAATCTGTCATGTGAACCATTCACGCATGTGCATTTGTGAAACAGCAAAGAAATAAAAATCTGACAACCCCCCACATATCAATTTTTCAATTTTGACCTGTTAGCAGTTAGTTTTTCCGGATGAAAACTAATTAAAAAGTTTTCCACGTGTCTGAATATCCTATATACCAAATTTTAAGTCTGTAGATCAAAAATTCTTTTAGGTTGAGAAGTGTCCTCACACACACATTCTTACTTTTATATATATATATATATATATATATATATATATATATATATAAATTATATATATATATATATATAGAGAGAGAGAGATAAGTTGAATTACAAAAAGCAGAATTCTAAAAAATAATTAATTTTTAAAAGATGTAAATTGATTTAAATTTCAGTATTTTGCGATGTGAAGTTTTAAACATAGGATTTTGGAAGTAACAGTTTTCAATTTTTAAAAGGTATTTTAACATAATATAAAAATGACTATTGGCAATTTTTAAAATAGCGAATTCAACCACAACCTAAAATTATTTTAATTGTTAATGGATTTTTATTTGCAGTGGGTGCAACTGAATTTTAGCACCTATTTTCCAAATAATGTATGGAGACTTCTAATTTATAAAATTAACACAATAAGCAATAGCAAAAAAAATGTTACTTCTATTATTTATTTTTAGCACCTTTGACCATCCATTTAATTATACACCGATTCTGTGTAAAACTGGCAATTTTACATATGAAAATGGTTATACCTAATGTTCAGATAACACTGTGCAACACTAAAAAAAATATACAGGACATCTGTGGCCATTTTTATATGCACAATGGCATGGAAAATCCATTTCTGGCTTTCTTTTTGTCGAATTAGATGCAAAAGATCAGATAATAAAATGTGGATTTATGAGACCAAAAATCCAACCTTGATCGCCTTCGGAGTCTGTGGTGCAGTGGATAGAGATGTTGAATCGCTACGGTTCCAGATGGACATTGTCTGAAGATAGCAGCTTCAATCCTACCCAAAGCCGGCCAGAGACTTACTTGGCCAAAAATGTGGTGAGAGGACAACAACTATGGATGGCAGTAATTGCTGAGAATCCAGTTTGGAGATTCGGAGTTCCTATCCCGTTGCGGTTACCACCTGACGAAGGCCAGAGGAATAGTTGGATATTTCCCCCTACGGCAAAATAAAAACATTAAGATCAGACAATGGCTTGGAGTTCAAATCAAATGACTTCCAGAAGCTACTCTGCAAAAATAAAATAAAACATGAAACTTTGGCGCCATACTCACCTCAGCAGAACGGAACGGCCGAAAGAAATTGGCGAACATTGTTTGAAATGGCAAGATGCATGATCGTAGAAAGTGGCTTGCCCAAAAATTTATGGACTTACGCTGTTATGACATCCGCAGTTATACGAAACAGATGCTTCAACAACCGCTTAAAACAGACTCCTTATTATGAGATAACCAGCAGAAAACCCAACCTCTCAAAATGCATATTATCGGCCTAGTGTGCTAACACAAAAGGAAGAAAATGACCCAAAATGCCAGAGAGGAATATTTATTGGATATGACAGAAACAGCCCAGCATACCTAATCTACTACCCAGAAAACGGAAAAGTGTATAAACACAGACATTAAAATTTATCAACAGAACTAGTGAACAACACACTCAAACCTCCCCACCAAATGATAACGATGGTGACTTTCCCAAGAGACGTTTGACAGAAAACCCAAAACAATCTAGTGTTGATGAACCGCCCAACGCCATGGAAGAAGATATTCATACATGGAGATAACCTGAGCGGAAACGCAAGATACCCAGCTACTTAGAAGACTATGTAACAACAGTTCAAGATGAGAGCAGTCACACACTAATCAACGTCGATTACTGTTACAAAGCTGCACATGGTGTACCCCCGCACCTATAAAGAAGCTACAGCCTCCCCAGCGGCACACCACTGGATAAAAGCAATGCAGGAGGAAATCAATTCCCTAAAAGAAAATGATGTGTATGAACTAATATCTTTACCTAAAGGTAAAACAACAATCAGTGGCAGATGGGTATACAAAATTAAAGAAAACCCTGATGGAACTCAAAAATACAAAGTAAGATTCGTCGCAAAGGGCTATAATCAAACCAAAGGAGTAGATTATAGAGACTTTCTCACCGACAGCCGACATCACATCAATCCATATATTTATGCAAATGGCTACCCAATACGATCTCATCGTACATCAAATGGACAGCATATCTTCGTGCCCCTATCGACCATGAAATTTACATGGAGCAACCAGAAGGATTTGAAGTAAAATGGAAAACAGGCGAGAGACAAGGCTGCATGTTAAACAAATCCCTATACGGCCTAAAACAATCGTGCAGAAACTGGAACCAAATCCTACATAATCGGTTCACCAAAAATGGCTTCACTCAGAATAAAGTGGATCATTGCGTCTACATATGACACAGCAGTAAAGAACGAGTCATTGTCATCTCATGGGTCGATGATTTAATTATTGCAGCTGATAATAATGATTCACTAAACACTACCAAGCAGATGCTGATGTCCGAATTTGAGATGAAAGACCTCAGAAAATTCCGTCATTTCTTAGGAATAGATTTCAACATAACCAAAATATATATATTAATGAGCCAGGAACGTTATGTGAAAAAAATACTGGAAAGGTACATACCCCACTGTAAGCCCAGGAATATATATATATATGTATATATATATATATATATTCCAGCAGTGTCCAATGCTTAATTTTGCAAAAGTCCAAGAGCGATCACCCACTTGACCACCTTGTGTGTTAAATTTAAATGTCTTTTTATTGTTTATACATATTTGAACAAATGCTTAGTCATGTCAACGGATCTGATGTCAGCTCTCTCTGTCGTGTTATTATAATCCAGAGTGACATACTAATTTTGAGACAAAAAATTGACAGAAGATGTCATATTCCAAAAATCACATGGCTGAACTGCTGATTTCAAAAATTAGGTAAATGAATCGCATGCACACTAAGAGCTTAGTTGTAACATTCCAAAAGATCATGTAAAGTCACTGGAATGCTGAGACTGATACTACCCTCAGGAATTCATGTTGAAGTAATGCTTGCCTAATTCCTAACCGGGTTAATGTTTAATTTTTTTATGTATTAATTTACAAAACAAGTGAAGGTGCTTGTGCAGTATAGGTCCGATTTGACAATTTTGAAGGTGTTTGTGCAGTATAGGTTCGATTTGACAATTTTGAAGGTGCTTGTATAGTATAGGTTCGATTTTTAAAATTAAAAGGTCTGTGTGCAATATAGGTCCGATTTGACAATTTTGAAGGTGCTTGTGCAGTACAGGTCCGATTTGACAATTTTGAAAGTACTTGTGCAAGTATAGGTTCGATTTGAAAATTTTGAAGGTGCTTGTGCAGTATAGGTTTGTTTTTACAATTTTGAAAGCACTTGTGGAGTATAGGTCCGATTTGACAATTTTGAAGGTACTTGTGCAGTACAGGTCCGATTTGACAATTTTGAAGGTGCTTGTGCAGTACAGGTCCGATTTGACAATTTTGAAGGTGCTTGTGCAGTACAGGTCTGATTTGACAATTTTGAAAGTGCTTGTGCAGTATAGGTCCGATTTGACAATTTTGAAAGTGCTTGTGCAGTATAGGTTTGTTTTTACAATTTTGAAAGCACTTGTGGAGTATAGGTCCAATTTGACAATTTTGAAGGTACTTGTGCAGTATAGGTCCAATTTTACAATTTTGAAGGTGATTGTGCAAGTATAGGTCCGATTTGACAATTTTGAAGGTGCTTGTGCAGTACAGGTCTGATTTGACAATTTTGAAAGTGCTTGTGCAGTATAGGTCCGATTTGACAATTTTGAAAGTGCTTGTGCAGTATAGGTCCGATTTGACAATTCTGAAAGTGCTTTTGCAGTACAGGTCCGATTTGACAATTTTGAAATTGCTTGTGCACTGCAGTCTAAACCCCAATCAATAATTTTGAAGATGCTTTTACAGTATAAATATACGTATCATATATTTTTTATTAGACACTGTGCATGTTTTATGAACATCCATCTATGCCGACAGTTTTGCATAAACAGTTAAAGCTCATTTGTGGAATAGATTACAACATTTAGAAAAACATTTATACACATAAATAGACATGTCGATATTTTTTATTGGATGTCGTGCATGGTTTCTGAACACTCATCGATACCAACAGTATTGCCTAAACACTTCAAATGTAAACCGAAGTAACTTTGAGAAAAGATTACAAAATTTTATGGGTGTCAACAAAAACAGACAAAATCAGTACTTGCGTAGAATACGCACCGTGCTGATATAATAACGTTATTTTTATCGACACCCATTTTTAACAGGGATTTAGGAGGGTTTTACATATTCTGTACCTAATAAGATTATTTTCTAAGAACAATACCTTCTCTTCATATTATTGTCTTAAGTTTTTATTTTATAAACATCTACATTAAATATTTATTTGACCTAACAGGTCATGGGTCGTCTAGTACTGTATATACCGGCCTATAATTTTTTTGTTTTTTGTATATTGATATTCATATTAAAAACTCATTTTTTCTATTTATTTAAAAAGAAAATTCAACTTTGTTATATATGGTTCATGGAATTGCATTCACCTGCAAAAGATCTAGCTAATTTGCATATTCTTTTAAACATTAATTTTAATTAATTCCCTTTTAGTTTTTTGGTTTTATTATGGGATGATCATCTTTAGTTAACTATTACGTGTAATTATATTCATGCAGATATGATTTATACTTGTGCAATATTTGCGTAAAAATGTTATATTTACATAGAAACCTCTTTCTGTATATATTTATCTATACGTATATATATTTGTTGAAAATATTTACCTACTAAACTTTTCCTTTAGTTTTTGATCTACAGACATAAAACTTCATATATAGATATTTGAATTCATGCAAAACTTCATATTTGGATTTTAGTCCGGGAAAATTGGTGCAAATGTGTGAAAATAAAAAAAATGAAATTTGCCAGGTGGAACGACGGCATTACAAATATGCATGCGTGACATAATAGCTATTGGTTCATGTTTGAATTTTTAGCTATGTAGTAAACATGTTTTCGTAATGCAGTCATTAACGTCAAAGGAAAAAGTAAATCCTAAGCTAAACGTTTTTGTTTCAATTTTCAGTCGTGGCTCATGAGTCATTTTTTTAAAACTTTTTAAATTATTACTTGGGTCCAATATAATCTATAACATAGATCTCACCTGTCTGTTTAAATGTATGTATGTTTGTATGTCTGCTAAAACTTTAGACACAGGCGACGGATTTTCAGGAAATTGATATCATTTTGAAGCTCTGTCCTTCAGACGACAAATATCGAAAAATTGGCCAAAAAATGGGCATTTTTCTACAGGGAGGGGTCACCGATATTTTTTAAAGTTATCCCCTCTTTTCGATTGACTAGCCTTAGTTTAAACGTTTGTTACTTCCGGTTTGGCGATGGATGCAACGGCAAAGACGTCACGTTTTTTTTTTTTCACATTCTTTTCCTCCTTCATGGTACAAATTTGAGCCTGCCTGCCTACTACCACTTCTTTGTTTTTTGTTTTTTTTATATTGATCAACACACACCTCCAAACACCCGAGCAACGCCAGGCACCCAAGCTAGTTCTTAATATAAGGTAATTAAATAATTCTGAATATAAGAAGGGGGATAGTACTTAACTATTATGGAATATGGACCATTATTATTTGGATAGCCATTCTTAATATTGGGAGGTTTTTTTTTCAAATCTTCTGAACTTACACCTAACAATTAATTTGTAATATAAGGCAATTAAATAATTCTTAATATAAGGAGTGGGATAATATGTTACTATTATGGAATACAGACCATGCTGAAATACAAACGTTATTATTTAGAAAGCCATTCTTAATATTGGGAGGGGAACTTTTTTTTAAATCTTCTGTACTTACGCCTTCCAATATAAGGCAATTAAATAATTCTGAATATAAAGAGGAGGATAGTATTTTACTATTATGGAATACTGACATTGCTGAAATACAAATGTTATTATTTAGAAAGCCATTCTTAATATTGGGAGGGGATCTTTTTTAAATGTTCTGTACTTACACCGACCAATTAAATAATTCTGAATATGTGGAAGGGGGGGATAGAATTTACGAACCGTGCTGAAATGCAGACGTTATTATTAAGACAGCCATTCTTAATATTGGAAGGGATTTTTTAAAAACCTTCTGTACTTCCACCTAACAATTAAATAATTCTTAATATAAAGCAATTTAATAATTCTAAATATAAGAAGGGGGATAGTATTTTACTATTATAGAATACGGACCGTCCTGAAATAAAAACGTTATTATTTAGACAGCCAGTCTTAATATTGGGAGGGTTTTTTTTTTAAATCTTCTGTACTTCTACCTAACAATTAAATAATTCTTTATATAGGGAAGGGGATAGTATTTTACTATTATGAAATAGGGACCGTGCTGAAATACAAGCGTTATTATTTAGAAAGCCATTCTTAATATTGGGAGTTTTTTAAATCTTCTGTACTCCCACCTAACAATTAAATAATTCTTAATATAAGGCAATTTAATAATTTTAAATATAAGATGGGGGTACAATTTTACTATTATGAAATACGGACCGTGCTGAAATTTAGAAAGCCATTCTTAATATTGGAAGGGGATCTTATTTAAATCTTCTGTACTTACACCTAGCAATAAAATAATTCTTAATATAAGACAATTAAATTATTCTTAATATAAATAGGGGATAGTATTTTACTATTATGGAATACGGACTGTGCTGAAATACAAACGTTATTATTTAGAAAGCCATTCTTAATATTGGGAGGGGAACTTTTTAAAAATCTTCTGTACATACACCTAACAATTAAATAATTCTTAATAAAAGGCAATTTAATAATTCTTAATATGAGGAGGGGGATAGAATTTTACTATTATGGAATATGGATCGTGCTGAAATACAAACGTTGTTATTGGGAGGGGAACTTTTTTAGAATTTTCTGTACTTACACGTAACAATCAAATAATTCTTAATATAACGCAATTAGATAATTCTGAATATAAGGAGGGAGCAAGTATTTTACTATTATGGAATACGGACCATGCTGTAATACAAATCTTATTATTTAGAAAGCCATTCTTAATATTGGAAGGTTCTTTTAAAATCTTCTGTACTTATAACTAACAATTAAACAATTCTTAATATAAGGGGGTGGGATAGTATTTTACTATTATGAAATAGGGACCGTGCTGAAATACGAACGATATTATTCAGAAAGCCATTCTTAATATTGAGAGGGTTGTTTTTTTTTTTTAAATCTTCTGAACTTCCACCTAATAATTAAATAATTCTTAATATAAGGCAATTAAATAATTCTTAATATAAGGAGAGGGATACAATTTTTCTATTATGGAAAACGGACCATGCTGAAATACAAACGTTATTTAGAAAGCCATTCTTAATATTGGAAGGGGATCCTATTTAAATCTTCTGTACTTACACCTAACAATTAAATAATTCTTCATATAAGAACGGGGCAAGTATTTTACTATTATGGAATATGGACCGTGCTGAAATACAAGCGTTATTATTTAGGAAGCCATTCTTAATATTGGGAGGGTTTTTTTGTAACTATTTCTGCAGGCAAACAATGGCACTGTTATAAATCATTATAACTCAATTGGAAAGGAGATTTCTACTTCAACAGATAAATGTGCAATAAAATGTTTAACTGGAAAATTATTTTACTGAAAACTATTGATTAAAAAGGAAGATACTAGAGTTAAAAAAAAACTATTTTATTTACACTCAAACAATTCAAAAATTTGCTCAAAACTGACTCTTCAATGCTCAAACATTGTAATGAATGTCAATAAAATACTGAGCACTTGGAAAAAGTTAATAGAACTTTTCCTACTGCAATGAAATATTTGTGTGTTCAAATAAATAGATTTATATTTGAAAATTACAATTAATTCTGAAATTATGAATTTTAATACAAAAAAAATAATTTTTTTTTTTTGCACAAATTTCAATGTAAAAACAGCTATTGTGCAGTTGTGTGTGCACACTTTTATTAAAGTTTATTTTGGGCATTATACTTGAATTGTTAATAATAATAACAAGTGGAATATTATCAGTGTCACTCATATTTCCTATAATTTCAATTTTCATTCCAAAACGTCCAACAATATTGGCATTTCTTTTGAAAAATATAAAAGAAAGAAATAATTGAGAAAAATCGGGCCATATATCCAATAGAAATAGCAAAAACATTAGTGCTGGCTGGCCTTCTCCCTTTAAATTCAACCACTACCTCAGCATGGTATGGGTTTGTAACTGCATCCCCGCAGGCGAACGATGGCACTCCTATGAATCATTTAAACTCAGAAATTTTTAATATTTTTGTAAATATTGCATTATGTGATACTTTTCATGTGATCTTTAGCACGTTTTATTAATAAATATAATGCTATTATTTTTGTTGTTAATGTTGTTGATAAATATAATTTTAAAAAGTTAGGTATTTTCTTGAAAAAGATTTCTGCCTCAACAGAAAAATGTTCAACAAAATGTTTAACTGGAAAATTATTTTACCGAAAACTATTAAAAAGGAAGATACTAGAATTTAAACAAAATTTTTTTATTTACACTCAATTAGATGTGCTACTGCTTTATGCACTAATAAAAATGTAATTGGCATTTTGTTGCCCTTTTTAAGATTTTAAATATTTATAAATTTTCTCATTATAAAAAGCGATTATTATATTGATTATAATTTTTTGACAGAAGAAATAAAATGAATCAAACATAGCACGGATCACTCTCTGCACTATCACCTAATTATATATACACACACACATATATATTATATATATATATATATATATATATATATTATATATATATATATGTGTATATATTCTCAATATTTTCAGTTTTTAATGTCTTAATTAAACTAAACAAGTACCGACTTTTAGAATAAACACCCCCAACCTCGGAAGCCGTTCTTAACATGGGGAGGTTATTTCCGAAAGCTGTTCTTAACATGGGAAGGTTGTTGGTGTTTATACAAGGAGGACGACTCGACAAGTTGATATTGGTCGTTAACAAAAGTTAAAATGGCTGACCTATTTACGAAAGAATGAAAATGCATTAAGGTAGATTTAATTTCGTACTTAAATAATATTTTGGCAAAATAAGAAATTCATTTTTATGCTATTTGCATTTTTTGATTTGATTTAAATTAATAATAAATAAAATATAAAATAATCGCAAGAAAAACAAACGCACATACATGTGGAGTTGACGGGACAATTAATTCTTGTTTTTTAGTTTTATTTGGAGAAAATAGCAAGAATATCTTTCACATTAATGCAGGTTTTATCTTTTCGGTTATCGCCCTTTGTTGGTCTTCTCTATTTGTTGAAAATCATAAACTGAGTTCGCGGCAACTTTTTTTTCTTGTGTCTCTGGCGATGGCGGAGTTGCCAGGTTTTGGAAACTTCAACCTAAATGAGGACGAACAAAGTGATATAGAAAAACGACAAATCAGACAGAACTATCGATCTCTCATTGATGAACTGAACCGTAACAAAGAGGCATTGATCAACCCATCGTCGGAGGCCCTAGATGAACACCTGAGTAAAGCTGAGAAATATTATGAACCCGTGTTCGAATCGAACCATGCCAGAACCCGAGAGGCTGCCCTCGATTCACACGCATTGAATCTTATTTCGAAACTTGGAAAACAAAAAGCTCAAGCTTTGAATACAGAATTTGTCCGGTTTCAACCGTCGGAATATGTTGATAAACTCAAGGCGCGCTTAGGTCCGCAACACCTTGACACTGTGGACGATGAACAATTAATTATTTCTAAGTCTGGATGGTCAGCTATTGGCCAAGAATGTGCACGTTATTTTGCCAGATTTACCCCCTTGCATTTATTATACGGATCTTTTGATTCTGGTGTTGTCCAGGTACACAGAAACATTAGGAAAGTCCGGGATAAAGAGAATACGTCTGCGGATCAAGCTACTGTCCCCAGACAAATCTCTAAATTCGGCGACACTGAAAAAAATGAAGCGACCACCGAAGAGGTCGAAAGGGTTTTGGGTTATTTGAGAGAATTATACAAAGCCGAAGGTCGAAACCCGATCTGTTATTTCCGACTGTCACTTAATCCGGAGTCTTATGGTCAAGCCGTAGAAAATATTTTCCATTTGTCTTTCCTGGTTCGGGATGGACTAGCCAAAATCTACCTGGACGACGATAAGCTCCCTGTTATTGAACCGGTCAGTTTAGAAGAGAGTCAAAGTTTAAAGAAAGCGAATGTCCGTACCCAACAATGTGTGATTCCCTTGTCGCCTGCAGAATGGAGAGAGATTGTCCGATCGTTTGGTGTTGACCGACCGACCATTCCCACTCGCACGCAAAGTCAACCATCGGAAAATTACTTGACGAATCAAGATGAAATTCCTTCTACAAGTTCTGGACATAAACATTCCCAGAAAAGGTCGCGTAGAAAATCGAGTTCTACTTCTTCGTTTGCTTAACAAAGTATAAACACGGACGAACAGGATGTAGAAAATAAAAACGCATTTATTTTCGTCTTTGCGGAAAGAAAAGCCTTTTAACAACAATTGACGATAGTTTTTTTTTTTTATAATCTAAGTTGAAAAGAAAAATTAACAAAATAAAAAGGCGAAATTTTGGAATAGAGGCAGCATCCTTCGGGATGGGAAGTTATTGTCGATTGCCATAATGAAAGAGTATTACTTTCTTAATTAACTTTTTTTTTCGATGATCGTCCTCTAAACGTGTTAATAATCGACAACAATTTGCATTTTTTTTTTTTAAACGCTTTTTTTTTTTTTTTTTAATATATATAAATTGCCTTCTCCCTGGAGCGGTCTCTATTCGGAAGCCCCCCCCCCCGCCAAGTTAAAAACAAAGCGCACATCAACAAGAACCAAATCGTAAAAAAACTAAAATCAATATTTACGATTATTGCTCTGAACTGGGCAGCAAAAAACTGAGCCTCTTAATTTTGACAATATGGTGTGACTAATGGTTCAACTGGCGATAATCAACCCTTGAAAAAAAACAACAAAAAAAACAAAAACAAAAGGAAATGATAACAGACCAAACCTAAGTGGCGGCTATTCCGAATTCATAACCGCAAGCCGCTATAAACGAAACAGTTTCTCTTGTGTTAAACGGTCGTTCACAACATTTAAAGTTTAATTTAGATGGTTTTAAAACCGATATAAATTGAACACTAAAAAAAATTATATTAAAAAAATCGTTTTGTTTTTTTAATCAAAATTAAGGTTTTCTGAAAAATCCCATTTTTATTTTATATTTAATTTTCATTAAAAAAATAATGCCAGTAAATTTTAATTATAAAATTTTGCCTGAAAAAGATTTGTGACTTTTTGGAATCATGACCGTTTGGTAAAAGAGAAACTATTTACTTGGTGGCGTCTTACGGTTATGAATTCGGAATAACCGCCACCAAGTGCGCTGTTTTATTTTTCTCATGAATATATTAAATGATTATATAAACATATATTAAATGATTATATAAACAGAACAACTTATTTCAAAGACGCATTCTCATTATTTACATGTTAGCAACCATGACGAAGATGTTTTCAGCATCCCAAAATCTTTCATTCTACTTGAAATTATTCAGTACTTCTACAGAATTTGAACTGATTTTTTTTTTTTATCTAACCTTAATTCAAGTTATAGGGTTCGTTCGGTTTAAATTCTGTAGAAGCACTGATTATTCAATACTTTGAAAACTACGTTGTAATTTCAAAATAGCAACAAAGTAAAAATACAAAGATTTGATTTTATATCGATTCTTGTTTAAGATACTTTTTCTTTCTCTCACATATAAACGCATGAATACTTTGGCCTTCGGGACAAGATCAAAGTGTAGTATCTGTTCTTCAGATGCCGAACTTCAATTTCTTGTTCTCTGTCAGTGGAGGAGAAATCCTTCACGACTGAGACAATTTTTTATTTTTGTTCCTTTTCTCCACGTTAAAAAACGACCCTGGTGTCTAACTCTGTCCCGTGGGGAGGCATTGTAAATAGGAACATATAAACGCAATGAAAAAACTTAAAATACGGTTACAAATCTCATTTTTAAAACTGTGTTAAAATATATGAAGATAAAAACACAATTTCTATAAACAAGTATATTAAATCTATGGATTTTATTTTTTTTCTTTATTAAATTTCCACTACAAATCGAATAAATGACGTCGTTTGAAAAGCGAATTTGGGACGCTGAAAACGTACGCAGGTGATGAGGATGGCAGTTTGAAGATGTAAATAATGTTCATATCAATTTCTCTTTGCAGACCACGTGTTGATTTTTTTTTTTTTTTTTTTTGAATTGTCTTGTTAAGTAAAAACAAAAAATCAATTTATGCGAAAAGGAGAATTACAAATAAAACCAATTTATATTTTGTTTTTCTTTTCATTAAAAGTTCATCTTCCTGTTGCATAAATTGAGTGAATGACTCCTTTCGTTTTTACGGTTTATTTTTTAAATAACATGAAGTTATTTATTTTTTTAAAGTTAATTCGTTTTACCTTCTCTTCAAAATTGCTTTTGTTCATAATTCCTTTTTATTAACTTTAAAAATCTGAAACCATTTAATTCATTTTTAGATATGACTATGGTCGAATGTTTTTTCGTTACTTCATTAACCAGATTCCTTATCATCTTTCACGTCCGTATTTTTTTTTTTTTTTTTTTTTTTACGTCTTGAACATTTATTTTACAAAACTATTTTAATTAAATTAGTTCATTTATTACTCGTAAAATTAATGAAAATCTGAGAAAACACGTTTTTTCCCCCTCCATATTTCCGGATTAATGAACTATCCCCCTTGTCCGTCTGAACAACAAAAAAAAAAAAAAAGGTCTGATGAAAAATAAATGTACCTATTGCTTGTCTACAAACCCTGTGTTTCAAATAAAAAAAAACTAAGGAGATCGTCAAAATAAGCAATGTTGGATTTTTATTTTTCATTGTTAATTTTACAAATAAATTCATTTGCACTTATGTGGGTCCTTGTGTAGATTGATCTTTTAAACCAACGCATTTCAGGTGAAAACATTATTACGTATTTACATGCTATGGCGAAATTAGCATAAATTCCAAACATTATGAAAAATGATACAATAAAAAAAATAATTGCACGTAAAAAATAGAACTTATCGGATTTTATCATGTTTTAATATAGAAGAGTTGTGCAACCAATTCAGTATGATAAACAAAGGAGATAACCCTTGACTTAAATTAAAACCCCGCCATCTTTAAACATGATACCTAATTGTGACAGATTTTTTATCTATCATCTACTGGATTTCTTTTTTTTTTTTTAAATTTATACTAATTTCACCATAATACGTAAGTCCGTAATGTTTTCACTTGAAATGTGTTCGTTTAAAAGATCAATGACAACAAGCACCAGACCTTTGGCCCATGCTATCAAAGGTAAAATAAAAATGAGATTCTATTTTTTTATTATCATTGCAATTTCATGTTAACATAATGGAAAGAGAATTTTAAATAAAATATTTTTGATTTTAATGTTGGGGTTCATTTCATGATGTAAAATGATCACCAAGTTCTTGATCGTATAGCATGTAGCATAGGACAGAATAAGAAACTATTTTTTTGGAAACACTAATAAGAGAGTAGTTGTCCTACATTATATCATCAACCATGGCTACTTATTTTATTTATCTCTCCATGAGGTTAGATAAAATACCAGGAGTTAAGTTGAAAAGTCAATAAAGTGCTCTCTGGTTTATAAAAAATGCTTGATCAATCCATCAGCATTCTCTAGTAGGGGCACTTTAAACAATTAGTAATAAACTAATCATTTTGAAAGAGATGGTAAAATTTGGGAGAGTGGACCTTCTGAAAAAAAACGGGCAAAATATCCATTGGACTTTTGCAAACATCCTGATTGGTATGGACATAAATTGGTTCAACTTGAGACATTTGTTCATGCTCTATGGCTCTTGTGAAAAATTGATATTTTCTCAATAAATATCACTTAGATCTTCTCCAAATTATGAAAATAAAATATTAATCTTTTTTTCACCTTTTTAAATGTTTGTCATAGTAGCCCCATATAGGTTACTATAATAATGCTTTTTATAATACATTATCATGGTACATAGTACCCCTCTCCCATATAACCCTGCTTTTTAACATGAGACTATGCATAGCTGCAATACTAGGTGGCACTTTTACATTTTCTCACTCCAGAAGTGAACGAATACGAATCAGCTGTTGTTTCTGGAATCATCTTTAGTTCATACTTTCATGTTTCTTTCTTTGGCAAAAAATACTCCTCAAACATATTGCAAAAAATACTCCTCAAACATATTGCAAAAAATACTCCTCAAACATATTGACAATCACATTTCCAAAAAATTGTTGCATTAGCTTAGCGTTGGCAGAAAACCAAAAATATATTACAGTTGTATCTTGGATATGTTACAGCCGACTTTTAAGGGTCAAACAAATCAAGATTGCTTGGCTAAAAATAAAACCTATGGGTTAATGTAGGATTATTAAAGATATTTTACATGATATTTATACTCAAAACGGTAATAGATTTTTTTTTTTTGTCAATAAGTATAAATTTCACTCAGCCACATTTGTTTTTCCGTTGGTGGAATTTCCTTCCGCTAATATAAAAACTTAATTTCAATTAGTTTCAACAAATCCAAACTCATCAAGTGATTTCTTCTTCCATTTACATGCAGCCATATTTTTAATCTGATGCCAATATTTTGAGTTTGAACTTTATTTTGTTTATTTAACAAAATGTAAGATACATGGCAATTTAAAAAAAATTTTTTTTTATTGATTTTCACGTTAATAGTTACAGATAATTATATCAAAGATAATTAGTTTATTATCTAAGAATACACAAACTGATATGGTGAATTGGTTTTTATGATATTGTGAATCGATTTTGATGGTCATCCAAACAGATGACAGGTGTTAGTAGATATAAAACAATTGAGATAGCAGAGTCAGTTCACTGGGAAGGTCAAGGAAAACAGAAGGAAGTGATAATGATAGACCAGAGAAAGATGGATAAATAAAGACCTGCCCAGAGATAGCTTAGTTTGAAAGATAATTTCTAAAAACCTTCCAATATATGCCAGTATGTAAGTTCAATCTAAAATGATGGTTGTGTTAAAGCAACTGCAGTCAGAACTAGCTCATCATCATCCCCCCACAAAGCAATTATTGATTAAAAGAGAAATGCTTCTTATCTCCTTGGAAAATTGTGTAAATTTGATCAGTATTTAAAAATACGGGAGACATACTAGCAAAACTTCACAAAACACACATACTGGCTTGTATTCAAAACTTCACACACACTGCTTTGTGCACAACAATCATTTCCTTTTCTTATATTAAGGAACAATTACTACTATAATTTTTCATCTTTTCACCCACCTCCCACATACACAACCGAACAACTAAACAATTACTATTTAATACCACTGTAAACTCTTGTATATCCTTAAATATTTTTGTGCTCATGAAACTCTATCGTTTGCTTCAAATAAAACTTTCTCCATGCTGTGTTGCACTTGTGCCTCCTGACATGGGATTTTGATTTCCTACCGAAAGCTTGCGTGACCTTATGCTGTTATCATTATGATACATGAAATTTATAATAATCAGCTGTTATCATTATGATACATGAAATTTATAATAATCAGCTGTTATCATTATGATACATGAAATTCATAATAATCAGATGTTCACATTATGATACATGAAATTTATAATAATCAGCTGTTATCATTATGATACATGAAATTTATAATAATCAGCTGTTATCATTATGATACATGAAATTCATAATAATCAGCTGTTATCATTACGATACATGAAATTTATAATAATCAGCTGTTATCATTACGATACATGAAATTTATAATAATCAGCTGTTATCATTATGATACATGAAATTCATAATAATCAGCTGTTATCATTACGATACATGAAATTTATAATAATCAGCTGTTATCATTATGATACATGAAATTTATAATAATCAGCTGTTATCATTATGATACATGAAATTCATAATAATCAGCTGTTATCATTATGATACATGAAATTCATAATAATCAGCTGTTATCATTATGATACATGAAATTCATAATAATCAGATGTTCACATTATGATACATGAAATTTATAATAATCAGCTGTTATCATTATGATACATGAAATTTATAATAATCAGCTGTTATCATTATGATACATGAAATTTATAATAATCAGGTGTTATCATTATGATACATGAAATTTATAATAATCAGCTGTTATCATTATGATACATGAAATTTATAATAATCAGCTGTTATCATTATGATACATGAAATTTATAATAATCAGCTGTTATCATTATGATACATGAAATTTATAATAATCAGCTGTTATCATTATGATACATGAAATTTATAATAATCAGCTGTTATCATTATGATACATGAAATTTATAATAATCAGCTGTTATCATTATGATACATGAAATTTATAATAATCAGCTGTTATCATTATGATACATGAAATTCATAATAATCAGCTGTTATCATTATGATACATGAAATTCATAATAATCAGCTGTTATCATTATGATACATGAAATTCATAATAATCAGGATCTATGAAATCCTAGGCATAATTAGAAACCAAATTGTACTTAAAATAACACAATAAAACAGACGTTTTTTAAATGAAAGTATAGTTGTAATCATGACATAGTTTAAATACTGTTTAATGGCTAATAATAGATTAAAATGAAATTAAAAAATCTTTAAATATGATTTATTGATTTTTAATATTAATTATTTTCAAATATGATTTATAAAAATGTATTTATTTTCATGGCAGTGAACAAGTAACCCTAACCCAACAAAGTTTAACATTAATGTGTGAAGAGATGCAGTTAATGAAATATGAACAAAGCTTAACATTATTAATGTGTGAAGAGATGCAGTTGATGAAATATGAACAAAGTTTAGCATTATTAATGTGTGAAGAGATGCAGTTGATGAAATATGAACAAAGTTTAACAAATTATTAATGTGTGAAGAGATGCAATTGATGAAATATGAACAGAAAGATGGCAACGAAAAGTTCAAAGGGCCAACATATTAAGTTACATAAATGGTGTTGGGAAAAGTTTTTATACAACTCCCAAGGAATCATAAAGGATTAAAATACCTTCTAATCTTATGTATTTATTAACTGCGTGAGTGAAAAAACAAGCCATTCTCCAAAAACAACTCTAAAAGAAAATAATTACATTTTTTTGTGCAAAATTTCAAAAAATTGTGGTTATATGATGTGTCTACATATTTCTGCATGCCCGAATCATTCTTAACAATCTACATCCAAATTTGTTACTCGAATCCGATGCCAGGATGTAAACCAGGCAAAAGAGAAGAAATAATGAGCAAGAGACAAGAAAAAAATGAACACATCATTACGCTCTGCCACCCTAATGAATTCATTAACACTCACATTCGCGCACATACTCTCACACTGACTAAACAATGACAAACACATACACCCACTGTATACAGTACTTACTGAACTTACACTATGCACATTGACAGAAAGCAAAAATATCTCTATAAAACTGTCATTTGTTTGTGCATAGAGTATTACTGCCACATCTGGCTGGAACACTAATAACTTCTCCCTTTTAGATAAAGTGCAAAAAAATATTCTTTTTATTGATTTTCATCCCAAAGTAGACTACCACTTGGATATAAGGGGCTACTATTTAGGACCAAAACTGTCACTGTGTAGGGAGTTGGGCATGTCTGTTAACATTATACTTGAACTTCTGCATGTCAGTACAGTCAGAGAAGTAGGAACCCAGGAGGGAATTCCAAAGTCTAGTAGTTCACGGGAAGAAACTATTAGAGTAGAAGATTTTCTGATATCTAGGGATCTTCACAGTGTAGAGATGGGACTTTGCTGCTTTCGGATTATTTGGGGATATTTATATTAAGGAGGTACAAGTGCTTTCAGTTCGTCAGAGCCCATTCCATTAAAATACTTATAAAACAGGCTCAGGGATACATTTTGGTGATGGGACAATGATATGTACGGAACCTATTAAGTTGAAGACTCTTTTTTAGACTTTGTGTAAGAACGAGAGATTAGTAGCAGATGCACGAACCCAGATATGGCAACAATACTCCATGCATGGATGAATAGTTGCTTCGTAAAGATATAAGACACTCAGGTGTGAGTAATTTTCTAGCTTGATAAAGAGAGCCCACCTTCTTTGCAGCAGCCGTAGCAATGTCCTCAGTGCATTTGTTCTAATTCATGTTGCCTGTGAATGTCAGACTAAGGAGTTTGACTGAAGATCTTTCAGGTAGTGCATTATTAGTCATGGCAATTAGTGGTTGAGAAGGTTTCTTGTAATTGTTAAAGGAAAGGAGTTTAGTCTTGGCAGCATTGTTATGATCCATTTACATCCCTATTCCACTACAGACTGGAGGTCTTTCTCAAAGGTTTCAGCCATTACCTTGAATAGGTGTTCATTTGTTTTCCCCTCATATCTTATAAAACATGGTGTCATCTCAGAGACAATTTTATCAGGGAGGTCATTTATAAATATCAGGAATAATTAAGGGTTGACCTTTGTGACACACCTGCATTTATATACTGTTGTTTTGATGTACGACCATCAGGGACAACCTGGATTTTTCTCTTACCTAAAAAGGATTTGATTATATTGAAATATTCGTCTAGTAATACCATATGATTTGATTTTCATGAGAAAACCTTAATGCCATACTCTGCCAAAAGCCTTAGATATATCTACAACTACTGCCCTAGCCTCCAGTGCGAATAAGATGATATATAAGTTTATTAGAGATTACAGTTAGGATAGCTACAGTAGAGTGACCTTGCCTAACTCTATGCTATCATTCGGAAAGAAGTTCAGTATCTATGAAGTAGTGGACTAGTGTTTGATTGATTAAGATTTTGGCAAAGAGAGGAAGAAGGCTAATGGAACGATAATTAAGTGGGTTAATTCTTTCACCAGAATTCTTGAAAACTTGTTCCACAAAAGCAATTTTCTAACAGTCAAGAAAGCAAGATTATGTGAAGCATTTGTTGAAAAGTTTGGAGCAAACAAAAGTAAAGCAAAAAATATCTATAAATTATAAAAATCCTATGCGTGTGTGTGTGTATCTATATCGTTAGTAAACAAAAACCACAAATATATTTATATAGCATTAATATTTTTTTATTATTGGTATGATATGTCTTACACATGTTTTGTTGAATGGTATAAATTCACCATACAACTCATCAGAGACCCATGTAAGTTCATAAGAAAAATACATTTTTTTTGTTGTAAAGGACAAAAGGTCTTAAAAAGGAAATAGTTTTTTAAAAGTCATAAGAGTAAAAAAAGTTAACAAAAACAAACTTATAGTTTATTTAGAGATCTTTCTAGAAAAAAACACTTTAAACACAGATGTCACAAAGAAAAAAAAATTAATATGCTTATGTCATCATATTTATCATAGCTTAGCTTTATTTCCAAAATTTTTCATATTTAATTTTAACAGAAAGGCGGTGAGAATCCAGTCAATAAACCATAAGGCATTTTATTCTTAAAATATTGATGATAAAAAACTTTAGTTTAATCATGTTAGATTTACAAATAGTATATCACAATTAAAAGAGAATTCTGAAACTAAATTCGCCAGCAAAATGATCATGTTATGTACAAATCCAGTGTAAAAAAAAAAGACTATATAATCGTGAAAATTATCCTTAAATAAAATACAAATACAAGAATGTTTATTTTTTACTTTCATAAAAATCTGATACAAAGTTTAATTGAATATTCTTTTATTTAACTGACTAGTACTAAAATAAAAATAAACCTGTTAATTGAAAGGTTGTGTTCATGATAAGGTTAATTTTATTTGACCATATATATATATATATATATATATATATATATATATATATATATATATATATATATATATATATATACTGTCGAATAAAATTAACCTTATGAACATTGCAAAGCTTGAAATTAACATAAGGTTTATATGTTTATATATATATATATATATATATATATATATATATATATATATATATATATATATATACATATATATATATATATACTGCTGATCAAAAATTTAAGACCACTTAAAAATCTTTAAAAAGAAACCTATTTTGTTTTAGGATTGATTTTAAACTCTTCTGACTTAAGGTTACTAATACACTTTAAAAGGTTATGGAAACAAAAGGCTACATTCCAAGAAATTTATTTAAAAATTTGCATTTTTATTAAATTAGTTTTTTTAGACATGATCAAAATTATAAGACCAAGGATATAAATTGTTAGATTTACGGTAATTCTTATGTTTTTAGTTCAGTTAGTGATTAGCAATCACTGTGTAAAGGTGTTACCATGCCGAAAGCAAAAAAACTAATTGAAGTTGAGCGCTCTCGAATTCTAGGATTCCATAAGCAAGGTTTGTCAGAGCGAGCGATAGCAGCTAAGGTAAATCGCAGTAAAACTGTTATTCGCAACTTTCTAAAGAACACTGAGAATTATGGAAAAGAAAAATCCTTCGGTAGGCCACCTCAAAATTTCTCCTGCATTGAGTAATAGAATCAGACGGGTTGTTATTAATGACAAAGGACTTTCTTCTAGTCGAATTAAAGCGGTTACAGATGCTGATTGCAGTCCAATAACCATCAGACGACACTTACAACAAAAAGGCATGGTAAATAAAAAGCGTAAACAAATTCCTCGATTGCTTCCACGTCATAAGGTGGACCGCTTAAAATTTGGTTGTGAATACCAAACCTGGGACGTTGAAAAGTGGAAGAAGTCCTGTTTTCTGATTAGAAAAAATTCAATTTAGATGGTCCTGATGGCTTCCAGCGATATTGGCATGACAAAACCATTCCCCTTGAAATTTTTTTCCACACGTGGTGGAGGGTCCTTAATGGTATTGGGTGCCTTTTCTTACAGAGAGACGATGGAGCTCCAGGTGGTCCAGGGTTGTCAGACAGCAACTGGTTATGTTAGCGTGCTACAAAAAGCATGTTTGATGATGGAGGGGCATCGCTTGTGTGGGGATCGATGGTTATTCTAACGGGATTATGCTGCAATCCACACTGCAAGACGGACCTTGAGCTTTCTACAAGAAAATGGAGTCCATCTTTTGGGACATCCTGAATCCTCACTGGACTTGAACCCAATTGAAAATGTTTGGGGATGGATGACAAGAGAGGTTTATCGAAATGACAAAAAAAAATCAAAAAAAAATGAACTTCGTGAAGCCATCTTCAGAAACTGGAGCAAGATCTCCTGCAAAAACCCTTATTTCTAGCATGCCCCAAAGAATGTTTGAAGTCATCAAAAGCTGTGGAGGTAGAACTCATTATTAAATTTGATTGTTGAATGTTTTCATACACTTTTTGTACAATTTAATAGAATTTTTGTCTCTAGTCTTATAATTTTGATCATGTGTAAAAAGCCTAATTTAATAAAAATGTAAATTTTAAAAATAAATCTTTGGAATGTAGCGTTTTGTTTCCAGGTCCTTTTAGATTGTAGTATTGGTAACCTTAAGTCAGAAGAATTTAACATTTATCCTCAAAAAAAGGTTTCTTTTAAAAAACTTTAAGTAGTCTTAAATTTTTGATCCGCAGTGTAGATATACTTTTTAAAAAGACCAATTCAGACCCTTTGAACATTCAACTAAGAAAACCTCCTACAGATGCATTGGATGCAATAATTATCAACCATTTCATTCAAACTACACTATAATTCTTTTGTCTAAAAATAGCTGTCGTCAGGCTGTATATAGAGACAAATGGATTTTATGAGTATTATATCCAACAACGTTTTACTTGCATTTCTGTATCCTTTTTCTTTTTACTTTTGTAGTTCAGATTCTACTTGGGGTGGGTTTACATGTAAACTATCATAAAAAATATCTGCAAAAAAGGAATCCCTTTCCTGTATAAATTTAACATAAAACGAGCACCCACTTCCTGGCCAGTTTCCGGTTATGATTAGATTAGATATTCCTACAATATGCTTAATTAGTTTTATTTATTTATTTATTTTTCAGGTTATTTGCGCGTAATCAGTCTCAAAAAGTAAAATATACAGTACACTGAGACAATTTCGTCTTCGAAAATTAATTTTGTTGGTGAAAGGGAAATAACTCATATCTACACTGCGGTTATGGTTTCTTTATGTTAAACCGAGGTTTGAATTTGTAATAAAGAAAAATGAAGAGCAATTAATTGTAACATTCACGCCGGCATGTTAATCTATATTTTAATTAAAAAAAAAAAGAAAAAGAAATCTGTGATTATTCAGTATAGTTAACAAGAAAGGACTAAAGCAACAAATAACTTACCAATCAATAGATTTGTTTTTTTTTATCTACTATATAAGTTTCACATGGTTACGGATTCTACGATTTGTTATCATCATTTTTAATCTATCGTTCGAGTCATGTTCCAAGATAGTGACGATGTGTTTAGAAGCTACTTGCTAATTTCAGGTTGAAAAGGTAGTTAAAAAAAAAAAAAAGAACGGTCAGTGGAACTGGAACTGTAAGGCTAAGTTCTGGGTGGTTTGCCAGTCGGATTAGGGTGATATTTTCTTACAATCCATGAAACTTATATCAGTAGATAGAAAATGAACATTTCTTGCGTTCGGTGATAATTATTTTTTATTTAGTTTGCTTTTCACCCTTTTTTCCTTAACAATCGATCCAAAAATCTATTATTACTGTTTTTTTTGTTTGTTTGTTTATTTTTTCGTGATAAAAAAAAAAATTCCTTTGAATTTTGCAAAGCAAAAAGTGAATTATATTTGACTTTTGTCTTTAAACTTTGATTAAACTTGAAAATCATTTATTATTCGGCAGTTTAAAGACTATGAAATAATATTTCTTGAATTTTTGCAATGGGGATAATTTGCATTATTTAGATTACCGTTTTTATTTGAAATATTATTCTCATAACATTTCAGTCAGTATAACTTCCGGCCTTCTTCGGGTGTGTCTTGTCGAACTGAGGAATGTTTCTGTTGAACTTGGGAATTTTCTTAGGATTTTGAACAAAATCCTTTACTTCATCCATGGCAGTAGTATGCTCTCATTTTGCAGTAATTCTCGGTTGTATTTTAAGTATCGCTTGCACTGAGGATTGAACCTTCTATCAAAGTGTTGCTTCGGATTGAATTTTACTTCGTAGTAGTAGTAGTAGTAGTAGCAAAGATCCATGGCATAACTGGCATAGGGCGACCACCTCCCTAGATGAATTCATAATAAAAGGATACTCTAACTTAACATCTAAATCTGACCCCCAAGATCGCCATGGACATGGAATATGCACCTACATTAAAGATGGCTCCCCGTGTGGTAGAGATATTTCCAGAGAAGACCCTAATTTACCTTATATATGCTTCCGGGTTGCACTTGCTTACACCACTGCATTCATATTTGCTCTCTATCGCCCCCACAACAGTGAGGTTACTGTTCTTAAGAGTATATCTGAGAAAATTGACCTCATCCTGTCTGCTCATCCTTCGGCTACCATTCACATTTGCAGTGACTCCAATGTCCATAATGTGAAATGGCTGACCCACTCAAATAAGACAGATGATGAGGGGAGGTTCTGTCATGATTTTGCCATTGCCTATGATCTCACTCATATTGTTCACGAACACACCCGTGTGCCCGATACTACTGGTCAGTATGCAAACCTTCTAGACCTTTTTCTCACAACTTCCCCTGAGCTATGTTCATGTTCCGTTTTATCTCCCCTGGGATCCTCCAATCACACAGTTGTATCAGTTAAGATAAAAATGAAATACAATAAGTCTTCAGATGTACCTCTCCACCATACTGTATATCGATACTCTATGGCTGACTGGGATAGCTTCCGTACATTCATATCTGATCTACCTCTGCATTCCATGTTTAAAAAGAATGTATCCTCTATAGTATCAGACCTGATCGAATGGTTAATTGTAGGCATAGACCGATTCATACCATCCAAAAAATTCCAACAAAAACCTAAAAGCCAGCAATGGTTCTCCCCAGAATATGTTGCTGCCATTTTTTCCATAGCTACCAACGTAATTGATGTACTGAGACTAAAGCTGTCTTCAGGACTGCCAGCAACCACTGTAAAAGTGTAATGAAAAATGCAAGAGAGCTATATGCTCAGTCCGTCAAATCCAAAGTAGCTGAGTGGCGGCTTGGTTCCCACCAGTTTTGGCAAATAGCAAACAGGATCCTGGACAGATGCGTGCGTTCTATCCTAACCATCATCAATGGACCTGAGGTCATTTCATCAGCATCAGAAAAGGCCAGACTATTTGCCAAGAACTTTGCAGCTAACTCTACCCTCTGCGACGAAGGTAATCAACTCCCTGTATTTCCTCCTACAACAGACAACACACTATCCAACATACAAATATCTGTGCACGAGGTCGCCAAACTAATCAAGAACCTTAATTCTAGTAAAGCAACTGGCCCAGACGGCATTGCAGTTATAGTGTTGAAAAAGCTTTGTCCAGAACTTGCCCTCATACTTACAAAACTGTTTAAGATTTGCCTTAAGGAGAAGTGCTTTCCAACACCCTAGAAACCTTGCCAGTATGCCCTGTATTTAAGAACTCAGGTGATAAGTCATCTCCCTCTCAGTACAGACCAATAAGTCTCTTGTGTGTCATGAGGAAGTTACTGGAATCCATATTAAATAAAGAAGTAGTCAACCACCTCAGCAGAAATAACCTTCTTAGTGACATGCAATATGGTTTCCGTTCTGCTAGATCTACAGCTGATGTGCTAACAGTTATATCCCATAGGATTAGTGAATCTCACGACAAAGGTTTCCTTTCTAGGGCAATTGCTCTTGACATATCAAAGGCCTTCGATAAGGTTTGGCATAAGGGCCTACTTCACAGGGTTACCAGCTACGGTATAACTGGAAATGTTTTCTCAATAATTAAATCATTTCTCTCTGATAGGTTCATAAGAGTAGTGGTTGATGGGCAGCAATCAGAGGCCCACAGTATTAATGCTGGAGTCCCCCAGGGGTCGATCCTGGACCCAACTTTCTTCCTGATCTACATCAATGATCTCCCAAAACACATACTTAAATCATTCATTGACATCTATGCTGATGACACGACCATCTATGGCAACACTTCAAAGCTGTAAATGACAAAGTTCTCTCTGATTCCCTCTCCTCTGATCTACATCATGTGGTTTAGTGTGGGAAGAGATGGCTGGTTACTTTTAATGCAAGCTCCTAACTTTACATCATCAACGCTCTGTTCCTCATCTAGCATCAATTGAAATGGATGGTTCTCATCTTGGGGAGGCTTCATGTTTTGACAAGCTCCTGGGTTTGACCTTTACTCCTGATCTGAAATGGAACACGTATATCAAGTCTGTTGCCAGGGACGCTGGGAAAATGATGGGATCCTTCTACCGCTCCAGAAGATATCTCACTACTGATGCAATTCTCTATCTCTATAAAAGCCAAGTATGTCAAAAGATGGAGTACTGCTGCCACATCTGGGCTGGAGCTTCAAAAAACAGCCTATCCTGCCTTGACAAAGTACAAAATAGACTTTGTGGCTTAGTGGGGGATGCTCTCTTCTCTTCCCTGCAACCTCTCTCCCACCGAAGAGACGTTGCGAGCCTGTCTTTGTTTTATCGTTACTTCCATGGCAAGTGCTCATCCGAGCTCCAATCTCTGGTCCCCACCCTCGCCATTCCTTCATGATAAACACCCGTCTAGCTGAAACCACTGTCAGTAATTTCCCCCACTCTTTACATTGCAGTTGAATTTTACGAGTTAAATATTTTTCAATTTTTAAACTTTAAAAATCTATCAAAGTTTTTCTAATAGTTCAATTTCTACGATATTTTCAGGGTCAATGTGAAAATTATGTTCTTTCCAATAAACCAAATTTAATATTTTAGACAAACGTTTTTTGTTAAATTCACCCCCCCCCATTTTGAAATGTCTATTAAAAATTAAATAATTAATTTATGTACCAAAGTTTTATATATCACAAATTGAAAATAAAAGATCAATAAATAAAATATTCAAATTTAAAAAAAAAAAATAAGTGTTTTTTGGAAATTTACCTGTAAAGTCTAAAGTGTAAACCCTTTTTTTTCTAAAAGTATGTAGATTTTTTTTTTTTTAAGTAGAAGCTTATTTTATGTTTAGAATTTTCCAGTTAGTATTGGACGTTGAGGATATTTTTTTCTATTTCATTCAATGTTTTCTTTTTTTAGATATTTAAAAAAAATTTCCCTCGATAAAGAAGAATGAAAATATAATAAATCAAAAATTTATGTATTTCTTTGAGAAAAAAAAAAAAAATTCCTCAAGTGTTTTTTTTTTTAAAGGCAAAATCTTATAAGTAAAATTTGACTATTTTTAAACTATGGGAACACATATTTCTTCAGGCACAAAGCTAGAAGGCTAACATGAACGTGTGGTTTTTACTGCCTTCTGTCCATCCGTAGTTCTAAACAAGAAAAAAACGGCACTTCCGGTTTTTCAATATTGCTTGCGTGATCGCGCTTCTTTCATATAGTCGTTTAAAAAATTCTTTTATTTAAAAAATAAATGGAATTTAAAATATAAATATGGATGAATTCTGAACAATGAAGTATGGAACTAAACATTCAATAGTATTTTTTATAGGTAAGTGATTTTTTCGAATTTATATCGATTTTTTATAATTGAACAAAGTAAAATTTGGTTGATTTTCTTCAAATCTTTTTTAAAGAAAACCGAGTTAAAAGAACAAATATTGCATAATTTGCTATTAAACTTGTTATTTTTTTAAATTTTGGTCTTTGCTCTTTTAATTGAAAAAATATTAGGGTTTGAATTACATTTTTCAAGTAGTTATAAGCTTTGAAAGATACTAAGTTGATTTATTCAAGTTCATATATGGCATGTTTAATGGGCGATTCTGATACACCTAGTGTAACACCTAAAAAAAAAAAAATGAAGATCTACTGCCCTCCCCTCTGAATCCCACAATTGACACTTTTTTTCTTTTTTCATGTTAATCTCATCGATTACAAACTTAACTTTATAATTAAAAAAAGGTAAATTTTATGGTGTGACCCAGCGCCGTTTAACCCCCCAAAAAAAGAAAATCAACATTTTTTAGGCCTAATACGTTTAAACAGCCTTTATAAATTATATGAAAGAAAAATTTTGAAAAAAAAAAAAAATTAACATTTTAGAGCGGGGGATCATTTTTTTAATATAAATTTAACGTAAAATGAGCACCCAATTTTTGGCCACCAAGCATTCAACGAGACATGTCATCTCTAGCATTTTTTCAAGTTTGGCGATCGAGGGTGGCAAACATGACAAATACAATTTGTTTTTTAGAGGGGGGGATTCCATTTGAAACATAAAATAACGATAAATTTAATTAATTTTTATGAGACCATTCTGTACTTTCACCTAACAATTTCATAAACAAAACGAACCCCACAATATGACAAATTTAATTTTTTGGTGGGAGGGGGTTACATTAGAGGCATAAAATGACGGAAACTTTCATTTAATTGTTTTTGGAATTCATTTTTGGTGGATCTTCATTTTTGTTTAGGGGTTAAACGACGTTGGGTAAAAATTTACTACAGAATCTTTGATTGTCTTGATATAAAACTTAAGTTTGAATTCGAAGCACACACTTTTAAAAACAAAAAAGCTCTCTCCCCTCAAAAATCAGCAAATCGAAAAAGCCCTCCTAAAAAAAAAAAACAAATCTAAAATTTCCTTTATTTACAAAAAAAAGCAGTAAAAAAGTGTCCTTACAAAAATAAAAAAACAAACGCATGCATTAATGTTTATAAACGTTATATTTTTAGGTTCATAAAATCGTGAGTTTTCGTAGGACAGTGTGCAAAACAATTTCAAATGACCTTTTTCCCTTCATTCGCATTCCAGATTTGAGCCTGCCTACTTAGCTAATTTTAAAATTTTTTTTATATATTTTGATTGTGCATTCTCTGCTATTTTTATTGAAACAAAAGTTTTAATGATTTATTTTTAATTTTTTTTTTGGGGGGGGGATTGGGGGGTCTTTCCAGTGTTCAATATCCGGAGAATAGTTTCTTCTCTTTGTATCCGTTCTGCCAAAATATCTGGTGGAGAGAGTATCACGCACTTCTTTTTTTTGGGCGATTAGATTTACATGCTTTTATACGTTCTTTTATTTTTGGAATTGTTGTGGGGGTATCCACATTGCCCATGATGAAAATGATTAGTATAGTAGGTGTGTTCCAAATGGAACTTCATGTCAACCCAGGCAACGCCGGGTACCCATGCTAATATATATATATATATATATATATAGACACACACACCCACACACACACACCCCTTATGTTAATTTATATAAATTTATATATATGCGATATTCATAATAATGATTCCATTTCTATTTGATGAAAACCAGTTGTATTTCTTTGTTGCAGACCATCTACCAGTTGTGTGCGAATCCCAAGAGCGATAAGAACCTTCTATCATGTTTGAAAACGATACAATGTTCAATGAGCGAGATCGGAGAAGCACTGCTGTACAACTCATGCTCTCTACTGGTTCAAGTTATGACAACAGGACCATTGCCAGCACTCTCAAGATGCAAATCTGGACGGTTCAGTGACGGTTATAGTCTTTGGTGTGGTTTCAAGTGAAGGCCACATCATGCCACCTCACATCTTCGAGGTTGGCTTGAAAGTCAATACTAAAGTGTACCTGGATGTGCTGAAGAGTGTGGTGAGACAGTCTTGGCTTCAGAAGGAGTGCTATGACTTTGTACCCTTTTCTCGCTGCCCCCCTTCTCCCCAGATCTGAACCCACTGGACTACTTTGTTTGGTCATACGTTAACATCACCAACATGACCTCCCACAACACCAAGCCAGCCTGATCACCGCCATCCGCTGAGTATTTGCTGAGCTCCCATCGGCACTTGTGGAAAAAGCATGTTTTCAGTTCTGAAGTCATATCAAGGCGGTGACTGAGGCTGAATATGGCTACATTGAATAAATATCAAGTTACCTGTATTTATTTTTCCAAATAAAGTTTTAAAATAAAGCCGTAGTGTCGTTTTCTTTACAAGTTTTGAGCAATTTTGCAGAAAATTATTTATTATTCATTTATTTATTTTTAATTAATTTTTAATCTTTTTTAATTGAATGATTAGTGTGTATATGTTTAAGTGATTAATTTTTATTTTAATGTTTATATTTATTGTTACTTATATACTTACTATTTGTTTAATTGTTAAATATTTCTTTTAATTATTCTATTTATTTATTATTTTCTGAATTATTTTTTAATTGAAATATTCGTTTAATTTATTTCTTAAAGTTGGGAATGGATCCGTTTTGGTAATGATGCAAGGGCAATAATCAAGCTGTGATGTTGCTGTATTAAAATCATGAGTTGTCTTCCTTTGTGAAGGAAATGGTAATTCTGATAAAGTGGTTGTAATTAGTGATGGGACGATACGAATATTTTTCCGGGTTCTGATACAATTTCCGATTCTGATACATTATTTTTATTTTTAAAATATGTTAATACTAGTCGATGTTTCTAAAATTTTCTTTTGTAAATTACTATATCTTCCAGAAGGACAATACTGAAATCTATAAAGCCCATCAGCCAACAGATTTTTTTTGCAGGCCAAATAACTCCATCATCTGTTCGCCTGACCATAACCACATCGAAAATGTTTAGATGTCGATGGTCGATGACATGAGAAAAAGCCTACAGAGATGACTGTCGATTTCAAAATGGTGAATGATCTGTGTAAAGCCATCTTTATTCAAGACATCAATCTTCGGACATTTCTAACCAAGACAAAACGAAATGCTTGTACCATGACAGCCATTGAATTCACCATGGAAACAAATCGTTGGCCATTTATTACCTATTTTATGATTTTTTTTAGATTTGGTTTTAACTTTTTGACAAGTTTGATGATGAGGATAATGATGATGAGGATGATTGAGGGTCACCATTTAATGATTGTGAAATTCACTTGTTTAAATAGATCTTAGTTTAGATAAAATATTAATGGTTGTGTGGTTGAATGTATTCACAATAACATTTAATCTATAATATAAATCTCACCTGTCTGTTTAAATGTATGTATGTATGTATGTATGTATGTCTGCCTAAAACATTCAACAGAGGTAACAGATTTGCACAAGATTGGTATCATTTTTAAGCTCGTCCCTTCGGACAACAAATATCGAAAAATTGGCCAAAAACATTAATTCCTTCACCCTCAACTGGGTACTTTTCTACAAGAAGGGGTCGGTTTTTTGCCCAGATTTTCGAAAATTATCCCCTCTTTTCAATTCTTTAGCCTTAATTTAAACCTATATCACTCCCGGTTTGGCGATGGGCGCAACAGCAAAGACGTCACATTTATTTTTCATGTTCTTTTCCTCCTTCGCAGTATGGGTTCGAGTCTGCCTGCCTCCCACCACTTTTTTTTTTTTGCTCAACACCCGGGCAACGCCGGGCACGCAGGCTAGTATGTCAATAAATGGAGCAATGGACAACAAATACATTTTATGAATGAAAGAGATAAAAAAGAAAACATATTTACAAATTTACAGATGATTTAAATTTGTGTGAGAGACTTGTTTGCTTATTCATTTGTTTGTTTGTTTAAAAGTTAAATGGTTTTAGTTTGAAGTGAAAAAAAAGCACGGATGATAGAAGTCTATGTTTAGAGTTCCATTGTCTGTGCGTGCGTGCGTGCATGCGTGTGTGCTACTACCTCTTTCATTGGTTGTAAGATTAGAGAGCGCAGTGGAAGTCAGTAAGTGCTCTTGAGAGACAGACAGTGATTCTTTTACGTGTTCTCTGCCTGTTCTGTGTGTTGTGTTGTTGCTATTATAATCTCTATGGAGTAACGGTGACATCGGTGACATTGGGTGTCATCCTGGAAAACTCACCTTTTCATCACTGAATGGCTGTTTATGTGTTTATCAGAGGCACCAAAAGAAGCCAGTTAAAATGTGTGGAAATCCTAATTGGTTTAACATTCTTGAGTTCACACCTACATGTGAACTATGACTATGCAGACGTCAGACAAGCAATTAATTTTAACGTGTTCCATTTTCACTCAGTAAAGAAAGAGGAAGATGTGAAAAGAAAAAAAAACTGAATCAAGTTGAACAAAAAAGAAATAATGTGCAGTGCCTTAAATAAGTTTCCAGACTTTTTTTAAATTGTTATAAACTTTTGAAAATTCAGTATGTTATTGCTATACATCTTATGAGATGACTGACCAATTTTTGTGATTTCAGCAACCCTTAATATCTTGTGAATAGCAACCCTTAATATCTTTCTTTTGATAGGAGATAGTATTGCAATAATTTATGCACAAACTGAACCGATACTCATTGAAATACAAACTTCCGGATATTAAGAGAAAGGCAAAGTCATCCTCCTTCGTTAGAAATCTGAAGACAACATTCTCAACGTCTAAAATTCCATGCATTCATATACAGTGAAAACATGCTATTTATCCATCCATCTATATTTAACAATACTTACAGAATACGCCATAACCTATATCTTTCAGTACTCCAAATCAAATGTTTTCTTGTATCTATATTGAGCATATATCTTATCTTTCAGTCGTATTAAATACTCAGCTTGGGCACCAAATTTTAATTTCTAATATTAAGTAGATCATACTTTAACATGTTATCCTATTCCTGAATTTACAAAACTATATCTAACCATACATTAACTCGTCTCTCTCAAACCAATTCTGTTGAAAATTTAGTTGCTTTCACTGCATGAATTTTTACCTATCCCATCTCCCATTAAAAATGAAAATGGAAAGCATAGTAATGTTCTTTTTAATCAATTTGAGGAGTGTCATTTTTAAGTAGATATTAACCTAAATAACCGATTTTTCAGTAGATATTAATCTAAATAACCGATTAATATTAACTACCTATGTGGGGCTATGCGGGGTCACAGAAATACCTGGATTAGGACCCAGGTGCGGGGCAAACCCTCTCGGTGCTGATGGACCCATAAATCTTTCAAGGTTATCCGTCTAGGAGAAGGAAAACTCTGAAGCTAAACCTAAGGGAGGGAGGCCTCTTCAGTCCTGGACGACAACCTTCCGAGAGCTGATGACTCAAACAAATCACCGGTTGGCAAACCTAAACTGCTTAAGGAGGAGATAGGCTCTGTCTATTGCCCGGCTTTAATACTCCTTCTTTGCCTATTAGCCAGACTTAGAGGTGCTATCACAGGGACTTGTCTGAATCACCCGGCGGTTGACCTTGTTTCCTGACTAGGGCAATGAACGCCGTTTTTTTCCCCGCTCCCGCCACATCTCATCCCCCTAAACTGGACACAGTGAGGGTGCTTCCATACCATATATATCGGTGCAGTTGGACTGGGCTGACTTTGCCTAATGGATTGAGGGTACCGGATTGACAGTTTCCTGGCTGCTGTTTCTGACTGATAGTACAGGTGCCCTAACTCTTTGGTAGTGCTTCGAGCGTCTGCTCCATAAACAGTTGTATAATATCGGGATGTTTGTAGTGCCATGTCACGCATGGAAAGGGACCCTGCACTCATCCTCTGGTGGGCTTTCCTGAGGCCACAATCCTGTGGGTGAGGACAGCTGATGGTCTACTTGTATTGCATGTCTGATATTCTGAACAACCACTTGTCCAGCACCCCTCACTCACTCACCCTAACTGAAACTTTTAAATTAAACAAAATGAAATGACAGCTCAAGCAAAAGTTACATTTAAACCAGGACCAAACTCAAAGAAAATCAACCTGCCTCCTCCCTTGAGGCTTGCATTTACAAATATCCGTGGGCTTAGAACTAACTTAGATGATGTTGAATCATATCTCCTTGTAAACACCCCGGATATCTTAGCATTAAGTAAAACTAACCTTCACTCCTCCATTCCCTCTAACCACTTTAACATGCCTGGTTATCTCCCACTTTGCCGTAAGGACTCGGACAAACATATGCATGGGCTTGAAGTCTATATTTGTAACACCCTTCCCCTGACTAGAGAAATAAAACTAGAATCAGTCGACCAGGCCTTTATGTGCTTCAGACTAAATATGCAACATAATATTAGCTACTTGTATTTTCTGTACCACTCTCCCTCAACCCAGAACTGTACCCTAATAAACAAAGTCTCTGACAGCATAGATATAGCACTCTCCCTCGATACTAGTGCACAAGTACATGTATTTGATGAAACTGGCTTGGATTCTCTAATTACACAGATGTAGCTGGTAGCACAACACATAGCCTCTCTATATCCCATTCCCTATCTGAGACGGTTACATTTCCAACATATTTCCCAGACCAGCAAGATCAACATGCCTCACTTCTAGATCTATTTCTGACAACAGTTCCGATGATTGTACAACAAGTGCCCACAGCCCACTTGGGAATGCTGATCACGCTGTGATAATGGTAGAAATCACCTTAAATTCTCGCCCTAAAACTGAAAACCCACTACTCAAAACAACAAGGTATTACAAAAAGGCTGACTGGGAAGCCATCAGGGAACTCATCAGAGATGCCCCATGGCAAAATATCTTTTCTCTTTCAGCAGAAAAGTGTGCAAATGAGACCACTGAATGGTTCAAAACTGCTATTGAAGCACATGTTCCCACACGGAAATTCTACAGCAAGCCCCACTCTCCCCAATGGTTTACTTCTGCTTGTGCAGCTGCCATTGCTCAAAGGCTGCATGCGTTCCGCAGATTCAACTGACATAAGTCCAGTTCAAACAGACAGAAGTATATAGAAGCTAAAAATAATTGTAAGAGAGTAATAGCGACAGCTGACAGATTAGACAGAAACCACCAGAAAACGCATTGAAGCACAGAAATTAGGAACCCGCGATTTTTAGAAATCTACAACAGTGTAGTAAATAATGGGCAGTCAACGATTCCCCCACTATCAAACAATCATGAGGTTGCTTGCACGGCAACTGACAAGGCTAATCTGCTTGCCAGCCGGTTTGCCTCAAACTCCACACTGGACCCGGCACACCACTCCCTCCTCGACTTTCCTTTGCGGACAGACGCCACACTAGACGATTTGAAAATCACCCCTTCTCAGGTACATGGTATCATAAAAAACCTAGACACCTCAAAAGCATGTGGACCAGATCTCATCCCGGCTGTGCTATTAAAAAAATGCTCTGCTGAGGTTGTTCCAGTTCTCTCCAAACTTTACAATAAATGCCTTAACGAATCTTGCTTTCCCGACTGCTGAAAAACCTCTTCTGTGGTACCAGTCTTCAAGAATTCTAGTGAAAGAACTGACCCACTAAATTATCACCCCATTAGCCTCTGCCCGCTTTTTGCCAAAATATTTGAGTCCTTAGTTAATCAAGCCCTAGTCCAACACCTAACAGCTGCTAAACTCTTGACCGACAAACAATATGGATTTAGGCAAGCCCGTTCAACAGCAGATATCTTAACTGTAGACTCTGAACGTATATACCGTTCATTGGACAAAACAGGGGAAGGTAGAACAGTAGCCCTTGACATATCTAAGGCTTTTGGCAGGGTATGGCACGATGGTCTTCTAAGGAAAATTAGATCATATGATATCACTGGAAGAATACATAATGTAATTAAATCCTTCTTAAGTAAGAGACAATCCAAGTTGTCCTCAATGGTCGTAAACTTTAACAATATGATATAAATGTGGGAGTGCCTCAGGGGTCTATCCTTGGGCCTTTATTATTCCTGATATTTATTAATGACCTCCCTGATAAAATTTTTTCGGAGATGGGTATATTTGCCGATGACACCACTCTCTATAACAGGCATGAGGGGAAAACAAATGAACACATATCTAAGGAAATGGCAGAAACACTAGAGGATGACCTCCAATCTGTAGTGGAATGGGGACAAAAATGGATGGTCACATTCAATGCTGCCAAGACTAAGCTTGTTTCCTTCAATAACTACAAGAAACCTTCTCTACCCCCAATAGCAATGGCCAAGAACACATTGCCTGAAAGTACTTCTTTTAAACTCCCTGGCCTAACGTTTACAGGGAACATGAACTGGATTAGATACATTGAGAGCATTGCCAAGGCTGCTGCAAAGAAGGTGGGCTCTCACTACCATGCTAGAAAACTACTTACGCCTGACAGTATCATGTACCTCTATAAGGCCACCATTCGCCCATGTATGGAGTACTGTTGTCACATCTGGGCTGGTGCACCTGCTGTTTGTCTCTCGCTCCTGGACAGGGTTCAAAAGAGTACTTACACCTAAAAGAGTCGCCAACCTGATAGGTCCTGAACTGTCATCTAGGCTTCAGCTTCTGTCCCATCGACGAAGTGTTGCCTGTTCTACAAATACTTTAATGGTAAATGCTCTGATGAACTGCAAGCACTTGTACCTCCTCGACGTGACTACCCCCGACAAACCCGACAAGCAACTAAGTCCCACCCCTTTACAGTAGAGATTCCTAGGTGTAAAAAAGCGTTTTACTCCAATAGTTTCTTCCCCAGAACTGCAAGTCTTTGGAACTCCCTTCCGGGATTTTGCTTTCCCAACTGTACTGATATGCAGAAGTTCAAGTGTAATGTGAACAAACATCTTGCTACTCATCTCCCTTCATAATGCCCCTGCAACTTATGTTCCCGATAGTAGCCTCCTACTTCAAAGTGGCACTGTGCCTTGTCTGGGGTGAAAATTGAATAAAAAAAATTTTTTTTTAATTGTTGGAATGGTACAACAAGTGCATTGCAGCCGGAGGAGATTACTTCAAAGGAGACTAGAGTTTCATGTGTGTACAATCAATAAAAGAGCCCATACAAAAAAGTCTGAAAACTTATTTAAGGCACCTCGTACAAGATTTTTTATGTTCATTCGTCTTACATATCTATTTACTAATATACGATAGTGTCTAGTCTACGCTTATAGCACTGCTATTTTATTTATTAAATAATAATTTTTTCTGTGGGATATATGGTTAGAAAAGAGGAAAAAAGTCGCTATTGTGTTGCTGCACGGGACCAGAGAAATGAGTGAAGGGGAGCCATTGCGCCAGTGGTTCCCCCTTCTATGTGGAAATGGCGCACAATGAAACGTTGCCTCAGTTACCGGTAGTAGTCAATGGGAAGAGAGCTATGGCCCTTGTTGACTCAGGCTGCACCATGACGTTGGTATGAAGAATGTCGCTAGATCATGGAGCGGAGCCAGGAGTATTAAGATCGTGGATGGCAGGGAGATGAAATGCCTGGAAGAGACAACAGCGGAAATACTAGTGCAAGGTGTGCCTATTGAACTACGAATCCTGGTGTTGGATCGTCTGGTTGGTGATGTTGATGTGGTTTTAGGTGTAAGTACAATTAACCAATTGGGGGGGGGCGCTACGTTGAGAGGGGGTCAAGTAACTTTTGGACGCCTCGGCGCAGTAGGAATGGCAGGAGTGGCTTGCTGCATCGAGGACGAGGATTTCCTGGCAAGGTTCGATGGTGAGAGGTGGACGGTGGAATGGAAATAGATCTCCAGGCCTCAGGAACTACGAAACAAAGTAAGCTGCTACAAGAAAACACTGCAAGGAGAAATAAGACAAGGATTTGAGGAAGAAGTGGAGAGGTGGATAGAGGAGGGAATTCTGAAACCGTGGACAGGGGAAGAAAAAGGAGTGCTACCATTACTGGCGATTGTTCAACCCACAAAGAATAAAGTTAGACTGGTACTGGATTTAAGAGAATTAAACAGATACGTAGCCTGCCACACTGGAAAGGGGATTGATGTATGCGAAGAGGTGATGAGAAAGTGGAGGAGAATGAAGCAGGCCACTAAGATTGTTGACCTGAAGTCGGCTTATCTCCAGATCCATGTAGATGAAAAACTCTGGAAACATCAATTGGTCTGGTACAAGGGGAAGTTGTATTGCCTGACGAGGTTAGGCTTTGGGCTGAGCTCAGCCTCAAAAATTATGACTGCTGTGCTGAAGACGGTGCTGAGTAAAGACTGTACAGTGGACAAGGCCACTAGTTCGTACATTGACGACATTCTTGTGGAGAAAGCAGAGGTGACAGCAGAGAAAGTGAGAGGTCATGTTACAAGGTATGGGTTGACTGCAAAACCGGCGGAGTCCCTGGATGGAGGAGCAGTGTTGGGGTTGAAACTATGCCGAGATGGCAAAGGATGCCTTGTCTTTAGACGAGGGAATGCAATACTCGAAATCGGAACCGACCTGACAAAACAAGAACTCTTCTCGGTCTGCAGGAGACTGGTGGGATGCTATCCAATTGCCAGCTGGCTCAGGATAGCGTGCAGCTTTATTAAACGACAAACGAGCACTGATGGCTGGGAGGGCCATGTGACGGAGGAGGTCACGAACATGCTACAAGAAATCATCGCGAGGGTGATGAAAGAAGACCTAGTAAAGGGGGAATGGTATGTCAGCAATGGTGTGATGCCAGCAGTCTGGCATTGGGCGTCATATTAAAGATGGGAGGCATAACTGTGGAAGATGCGGCGTGGTTAAGGAAGAAAAACGACTATTCCCATATCAACGTAGCCGAACTGGAGGCCGCTATGAAAGGAATCAATCTGGCCCTGAAGTGGGGATTGAAAACGATTGAAATCAAATCCTATTTGGCAATGGTAGTTTCATGGATCAGGTCAGCAGTGACTGGCGATAAGAGAGTTAGGACCAGAGGTGCTGCAGAAATGCTGATCATGCGCAGGCTTGGAGCACTTGCAGATTTGATAGCGGAATTCCATTTGAAGGTATCTGTAGTGCTGATCCCATCAGAAAAGAACAAGGCAGATTCGATGACATGGGTAAAGAAGGCCTGGCTGCAAGAGAGAAAGGAGGTTTCCTCAGTATGCTGTGCAGGAGAGGAAGTTAAAAAGTTACATGAAATGCACCACTTTGGTCGAGAACGGACGTTATTCCTGGCAAAAGAGGTTTACTCGGAAACCACCGCGAAGGAGGTCAGGGAGGTAGTGGAGCACTGTCAGGAGTGCCGATTGATAGACCCCAGACCATCCAGACACAAAGCAGGAGAATTACACATTGCAGAGGACTGGAAGCGATTGGCCATTGATGTGACCCATTATCGCCATAAGCTGTATCTGTCGATGGTCGACTGTGGACCGGGGAAGTTTGCCATATGGAGAGAGATCAGAGCAGAAGCTGCATGGGCGATTGGAGGAGTCATCGAAGAAATATTTTTGGAAAGAGGGCCGGTTGAGGAACTGTTAATGGACAATGGCCCCGCTTTCCGATCAGAAGCCTTTAAAGAGGTGTGTTATAAGTGGGGAGTAAGGCAATTTTTTAGGGCAACATATCGGCCGAGTGGCAATGGGATAGTGGAGAGGAATCATCGCACCATCAAGGCTGCTGTGGAAAAAAGCAACATTTCACCCATGGAGGCGATGTTTTGGTACAACATCTCACCGAAAACCAGACAAGATGAGGCCACTGTGCCTCATAAAGCCATCTTTGCATATAAGTGGCGGCATCCATGCAACAAAATGGTAGGAATTGAGGGTGAAGAAGCTACCATTAAAGTGGGCGAGGAGGTGTGGGTAAAGCCCCCCAATGCAAAATGTACCACTCGCTGGGGGAGGAGGGGCGTAACGGGAACACAGTCAAAGAACAACGGCATATCCTAGACCTGCGTCGTGTAACCCTGCCGGTGCACAGTGATGGCAGTGAAGAGGAGGAAGTCGATATCCACCAAGAAGCTAATGATGCACCCCAATTCGACTTAGCCCCATATTGTGGTTCTTTACAACTGGATGAGAATGTCTGTAGTGAACCTGAAAATGTCAACCCCCAAGAAGTTGTCCCCCAGAGGCCTCAACATGAGAGGAGGAGGCCTGCTTGGATAAAGGATTATGAGGTGTCTTATTAATCTCAAAGATCAGGGGGGCGTGTGGGGTATATGGTTAGAAAAGAGGAAAAAACAAACAAAAAACAACGTACCGAGCGTATCTGCATCGCTCTTTGGGAAAGAAGAAGGAAAGGATGGCCAGTGCATTTGTATATGTGAAGGGCATCTTGGAAAGGCAGAGCATGATGGGAGAAGCTATTTTTTTTTCCTGTCTCTTCCTTTTTTTTCTAGATAGGAGGATATAAAAGCTGGGAAAAATTTCCTGAGAGAAGAGAGAAAAAAGAGTCGTGAACATCTTCTCTTGAAAAGAATTTTGTATCGTGACGTTCGGATTGTGCGGTATGACATTGGTGGCGAGAGGCCAGGTGTGGTCGATTGGAAAAGAAGAGGGCAGAAGCGTTCTGTTGTCAAGAGAGTGACTCACTCCTTCCCGAACCCCAGAACCGAATCCTGATTATAACCCTATAACATTCTTCTTATTTCAATTTTTTGAGGCTTTACTAAAACGTGGTTTCGTTTAACAAAACAAAATGCATCTACATTTCTTGATTTTCATGATTTGATCATCATTGAAACCTGTTTATACATTAAAAGTTTTATAGTATTGTAACGTTATACTCGTTTTCATGTTCAGGATGGCTTCATTTTTTCCTTGTGAATAAATGGAATTTTTATATGCATTCAACATGTCGTCCCTCCGATGCGGAATTAAGTTGCATTCAAAACAAAGACGTTGTGTGTCAAAAAAGGTTATGTTCTGCTTGAACGGTTTAAATGTTGTTTTTAAATAATCGTCTTCATATATTATTATTTAACGTGCAGTGTTATGGCCTGTGCAGAGGATGAGATTTCAATGAAATATTGACTCCAATGACGTGCTCATTGATTGGTTGGTTTTATTATTTTTCTTTGTCACATGTGTAATAACGAAACACGCATTCAGACAAACACATATGTAAAAAGTAACAATTCAGATTGTTTTTTTATTTTTTTACTTGGGAGTCACCACTTATCAAGGCCCAAAGGCCACTCAAGGATAAAGGTTTATAAATATAAGGTAGTAGTATAGCAATCGTTAATGGTGTAAATTGGGTAGAATTTGCTCAATCAATATCAGATCAGGAGTGAAGATCAATCCCAGAAGTTTGTCAAGACATGGAGGTTCGTGAAAATGAGAGCCATTCCAAAGAAAAGATAAAGCTCACTTTTCAATAATTAAAAGTTGAATTTTTTGGTATTATCCCGGTCAGATGTTAAACCTGGCAAACTATTCTTGTTTAATAAAGTTCTTTTGAATTGAAATGAATTTATAATGAGATCGAACTTAGTTTATTCTGTGTTTTTCTTTTACCATATATATATATATATATATATATATATATATATATATTAATTATATAATATGTATATATATATATATATATATATATATATATATATATATATATATATACATATACATATATATATATATATATATATATATATATATATATATATATAAAGGAGAATTGTATGTGTGTATCTCCAGTTAGAGAGGAATGGGCTGAGTAGAGGAGAAAGAAAAAAGCAAGAAGAGGAAAGAGAGGTAGGTAGGGAAAAAGAAGTTTTAATAGAAATGTTACACCTTTGGATAGCCTTACTTGTTGAAGTAAATACTTAAAGTTTACGCATAAATTTATACTTTCGTATATTAATTTATGCGACTAAACGAAGTAGTTATATATATATATATATATATATATATATATATATATATATATATATATATATATATTATTTTATTATTATTATCATTATTTTTAAGGCTACTAATATTATTGGTATCATGATTATTATTATTATTATTATTATTATTATTATTATTATTATTATTATTATTATTATTATATCATCTTTTTAAGTTAATACACCTTGTTAATATCTGCAATATTTTCACAGATTAAACTCTAGGATTTCAGTTAAATATTATTATCATGAATTATATACGATGGATTTTACTTTAAATTTCAGCATTATATGTTAAGAGGAAGCAAACAGAGTTTTTTTTCTTTCTTTTTCTTTTTTTTTCTTTTCTTTTATTTTCTTTCCCACCTTTTTAATGTTTAACTCTTAGCTTGAATGTTGACCTATTTTTTGAATCGTGTCAAATCTTGTTTAGACATTTCATATTCAAGATTAAAGTTAGACGCTCCCTTTATTTTATTTTATTTTTCTTTCTTTTTCTTTCTCCCCCTCACTTCCTTATTTCTAGAGGATAGAATTTAAATTTTGCGATTTTAACAACATTATAACATTTTCACTTGTGCTGACTTGCAAATATAACCTTGATAACAAAAACTGCATTTGATTTTTAAAGACTATTTTGCTTTGGTTTGATAAACAATCCCTTTATTTAATTATTTTCATTATTTATTTTTTATTTAATTATTTCCATTTTTTATTTAATTATTTTCAGTTTTTATTTTTTATTTAATTATTTCCATTTTTTATTTAATTATTTCCATTTTTTATTTTTTATTCAATTATTTCCATTTTTTATTAAATTATTTTCATTTTTTATTTTTTATTTAATTATTTCCATTTTTTATTTAATTATTTTCATTTTTTATTTAATTATTTCCATTTTTTATTTAATTATTTTCATTTTTTATTTTTTATTTAATTATTTCCATTTTTTATTTAATTATTTTCATTTTTTATTTTTTATTTAATTATTTCCATTTTTTATTTAATTATTTTCATTTTTTAGTTTTTATTTAATTATTTCCATTTTTTATTTAATTATTTTCATTCTTTATTTTTATTTAATTATTTCCATTTTTTATTTAATTATTTTCATTTTTTATTTTTTATTTAATTATTTCCATTTTTTATTTAATTATTTTCATTCTTTATTTTTATTTAATTATTTCTATTTTTTATTTAATTATTTTCATTTTTTATTTTTTATTTAATTATTTCCATTTTTTATTTAATTATTTTCATTTTTTAGTTTTTATTTAATTATTTCCATTTTTTATTAAATTATTTTCATTTTTTATTTTTTATTTAATTATTTCCATTTTTTATTTAATTATTTTCATTTTTTATTTAATTATTTCCATTTTTTATTTAATTATTTTCATTTTTTATTTTTTATTTAATTATTTCCATTTTTTATTTAATTATTTTCATTTTTTATTTTTTATTTAATTATTTCCATTTTTTATTTAATTATTTTCATTTTTTATTTTTTATTTAATTATTTTCATTTTTTATTTAATTATTTTCATTCTTTATTTTTATTTAATTATTTCTATTTTTTATTTAATTATTTTCATTTTTTATTTTTTATTTAATTATTTCCATTTTTTATTTAATTATTTTCATTTTTTATTTAATTATTTCCATTTTTTATTTTTATTTAATTATTTCCATTTTTTATTTAATTATTTTCATTCTTTATTTTTTATTTAATTATTTCCATTTTTTATTTAATTATTTTCATTTTTTATTTTTTATTTAATTATTTCCATTTTGTATTTAATTATTTTCATTTTTTATTTAATTATTTCCATTTTTTATTTAATTATTTCCATTTTTTATTTAATTATTTACATTTTTTATTTAATTATTTCCATTTTTTATTTAATTATTTCCATTTTTATTTAATTATTTTCATTTTTTATTTAATTATTTTCATTTTTTATTTAATTATTTCCATTTTTTATTTAATTATTTTCATTTTTTATTTAATTATTTACATTTTGTATTTAATTATTTCCATTTTTTATTTAATTATTTCCATTTTGTATTTAATTATTTTCATTTTTTATTTAATTATTTTCATTTTTTATTTAATTATTTCCATTTTTTATTTAATTATTTTCATTTTTTATTTAATTATTTCCATTTTTTATTTAATTATTTCCATTTTTTATTTAATTATTTCCATTTTTATTTAATTATTTCCATTTTTTATTTAATTATTTCCATTTTTTATTTAATTATTTTCATTTTTTATTTAATTATTTCCATTTTTTATTTAATTATTTTCATTTTTTATTTAATTATTTCCATTTTTTATTTAATTATTTCCATTTTTTATTTAATTATTTACATTTTTTATTTAATTATTTCCATTTTTTATTTTTTATTTAATTATTTCCATTTTTTATTTTTTATTTAATTATTTCCATTTTATTTAATTTTAATTTTATTTTATTTGCCTGTCTACAGATATGTTTTTGTTTTTATTCACAAATTGATTTGAAAACTTGAACTGAATTTTGAAACTGATATATGAAAAACTTTTTACCGGATTGATATAATCAAAGATTTGCCGGATATCAAATCAAACTAAAGAAAAACTGCAGAAATATGTATATATTGGATTGTTACCAGTTTCCTTGGATTTATTACAATACACGTTGGATCTTTTTACCTGCCGAATACCAAGAACTTCCATTACAGGATTTAGCATGCAATTTCGATTTGAAGTTCAATAGCCTTTTTTTGCTGCATCGATATCCGATTTCCCTTATCCTATGTAGCTAACATGTTTGAAAAACTTTAAAAACATTTAATTTTATTTTCTATGTTTATTAGCTTTAGCAAATCAGGTGCAAACCTTTTATAGTATTTGCTAATATTTTCCTCCAAGGAGATGTATAAACATCGGAAACTCATGGGTTAAGGAAATATATTTTGCTATACTGTATTCTTTGTCTTGCATACAATAAAATTTCTATATTTAAAATTTAACTTTTTCAAATCACAAATTTTAAATTCTTAAATTATGAGATATATAAAATATGCAAAAATTTCTTGAAAGCTCTTTCGGCTATCATCTCTTCAGGAGAAAAATTGATAGCAAAGGAAAACAATATTATTGATAGTAAAGGAAAACAATATTAAATTGATAGCAAAGGAAAACAATTGAGGAAATTAGAGAGCACTAAGGGGAATTCAGATGTGCCAAGAATTGAAGAAAGAAAAAAAAAAACGCTAAAATGAAAGATTTTAATCTGTATATACGGCATTTAAAAGCGACTAAAATTGGCACAATGAGGGGTCAAAAAAAAAAAAAAAAAAAACACACACACAAAGAAAAAAGGGGGCAAAGTTCCACAAAGAGAAATAACGTTTTTGTTGTCTTTTTTTGGTGGCATAATAAAGGTTTTTGAACCGCAATAGAGACAGACTCCAGAATCTTTAGAGGGTTTTTGGAGTATAATTCCTCAAACTACTCTATTTTATATTTATCAGCACAGAGTGGATTGTCAACCAAATGCTGGCCAATAGCAGAGTCCAAGGCTGCAGCAGAAGGGCAAAAGGAGACGACAAATTTCCATATATTTTGTTTAAATCTATATATAAGTTTTGTACCTCCAAACATTTATGTCTGCAGTCCGTCAGTATTGATGATGATTAGTTGGGGCCTTGATGCTTCATCCATTGGTGTTGGTGTAGTCCTCTTTCTGTGTTAAACGTCTAATCACAGGCCCTGCATATGTGGGTGCCGGGGTTGTGTCATCAGTAGTGTCTCAGTTCTAAGGTTTCTCCAATTTTTTTTATTTTTTCCTTCCCTTTGTGGAGACTGTTCTGCCAGCTACTTCTTTCTTTGGTTTGTTCCTCCCAACTCTTGACATTAATGTTCATTGCCTTCATGCGCCACTTTGTTACATCTTTGTAGCAAAGCTTCTGATCTCCTACCTTGCAGTTTCCATTTTCCAGTTCCCGTAGAAGATCATCTATGGGATTCGGTTGTTTTCCATTCTGACAATGTGCCCGGTCCATCGTAGTTGCATAGTAGCAAGGGTAGCTTCCATGCTTTCTAGGTTTGCTCTCCTAAGCACTTCCACATTTGAAACATAGTCACTCCATTTGATTTTCATGATCTTTCTCAGATGTCTCTGCTGGACGGCTTCCAGTCTCCTTATGTGTTCTCTATACAGAGTGTAGGTCTTTGCTGAGTACAGCAACGCTGGCAGGACGACGGCTTTGTAGACTCTGCACTTTGTGTCTAGCCGGATACCGGTCCTTATCCAGAGCCACTTTTCTAGCTTACCAAAGGAAGCACATGCACTTTGGATTTGGTAGCTTATTTCTTTGTCAGTATGATTTAAGTTTTGGCCGAAATGTAGCATCCTTAATAATGACAGCTATTATTAAAACTATTTTGACGCAAGATGAGACCACAGTGAAAAACTACTTCAGCTTATATTGATGACATCTACGTTAATGAAGTCATAATTTCTGCAGATGCGGTTCAAATGAAACTGGAATCTTTCTGTTTAATAAGCAAGGACCCTAAGCACTGAAAGGATAGGGTGCTCATGTTGGGTCTGGAGATCTGGGAGGAATGTGAAACTTTATGATGGAAATGAGGAAACCCGATTCCAGATGCACCCAGTGTGTTAACACGACACATCACGTTTTCTATTTGCAGTAAATTAGTAAGACATTTATCTGTCTGTGGATGGATCCAAGTGGCTGCAGGAGCACTAAACAGATTAGCAACTGCAATCACAAAAGGATGGGATGACAAATTCGATGACGATTCTCTCCAGCAAATGATGGCTGAAACGTTTACTAAAGTAGAAACGGCTCGGGAAGAGTGGCATGTATCGGCACACAAACTGAATGCATGGATTGATGTGAGTTCTTTGGCTACAGGTGTAGTGTTGGGACGATTGGATAACATTGCAGAAGATGCGTGCTGGCTTTGTCTGAAAAATGATGCCCAGCATATCAATTTGGTGGAACTTGATGCCATGCTGAAAGGGCTTAATCTTGTACTGCAGTGGCAGGCCCAGGTCGTACACCTCCACACTGACTCATTGTGTGTTTACCACTGATTGACTGACACCTTAACTGGCAAGGCACGAGTTAAGATTAAAGCCGCAAGTGAAATGTTGATACGAAGGAGACTAGTGATAATAAAGCATCTAGTTGATAAATACACTTTGCAGATTGACATTACATTAGTTTCATCAGAGCAGAATTTGACTGATAAGCTGACTCTAGTGCCAAAGAGATGGATTGATATTATGAGGCAGTGATCTAATCCTCCGCAACTGACATGCGCAGGCTTTTTTTTATTTTTTATTTTTTTTTTTTTATTACATTTTCACCCCAAACAAGGCACATTGCCACTTTGGTGTAGGGGGCTACTATCAGGGGAAACATCTACTGGGGTACTATGTAGGGTGTAGGGATTAGGGCAGCGAGATGTTGGTTCACGTTGCACTTGAACTTATGCATGTCAGTACAGTTGGGGAAGCAGTGACCTGGAATGGAATTCCAAAGTCTAGCAGTTCTGGGGAAGAAACTACTGGAGTAGAAAGATCTTTTACATCTAGGGATCTCTACAGTGTGGGGGTGGGATTTTGCAGCTTGTCGGGTCTGTCGAGGGTGTTCACGTCGTGGGGGCACAAGTGCTTGCAGTTCTTCAGAGCATTAACCATTATAATACTTGTAGAACAGGCAGAGGGATGCAACGTTTCGATGATGGGACAGAGGCTGAAGTTTAGATGCCAGTTTAGGGCCTATCAGATTTGCGACTCTCTTTTGAACCTTGTCAAGGAGCGAGAGACTAGTAGCCGATGCACCGGCCCAAATATGACAGCAATACTCCATACATGGGCGAATAGTGGCCTTATAGAGGTACAGGCGTAGAGGCTTAACAAATCAATTAACACTGGATCAGATCCGTGAAATACATCAAAAGAATGGACATTGTGGAATTCATTGAGCCACATATTTTGCCCAAAGAGTGTGTCCTGCAACTACAATGACATCGATCAAGGCAGCAATACACTCGTGCGAAGAGTGTCAGTGAATTGATCTGGCACCATCACGATGGCAAAAAGCTGAAGGTTAAGGAAAACTGATCTCGGATAAGTATGGATATAACTCATTATGATGGCAAACATTTCTTGACCTTAACAGACAACCAGCACTTTTGTTTCAATATTTTTGCCTTATAATGGGGTATGATCCTGTACAGTCAGGCGATTCTATTTATAAACGATGCTGCTAGAAACTTACGAATCGAATTAATTCACATTCTGCTACCAACCAATCAGAAACCAGAATTGCTCCATAAATATGAAACCTTTTCTGTAGCAATGTTTTCTTCATGTCAACACAGGAAGAATCTTTTGCTACTTTCTACTGAGAAGCAGTCACCTCCACAACTTGTGTAGAACAACTAACCATTGGAAACTGTTATGTCTACTGAGAAGCAGTCACCTCCACAACTTGTGTAGAACAACTAACCATTGGAAACTGTTATGTCTACTGAGAAGCAGTCACCTCCACAACTTGTGTAGAACAACTAACCATTGGAAACTGTTATGTCTACTGAGAAGCAGTCACCTCCACAACTTGTGTAGAACAACTAACCATTGGAAACTGTTATGTCTACTGAGAAGCAGTCACCTCCACAACTTGTGTAGAACAACTAACCATTGGAAACTGTTATGTCTACTGAGAAGCAGTCACCTCCACAACTTGTGTAGAACAACTAACCATTGGAAACTGTTATGTCTACTGAGAAGCAGTCACCTCCACAACTTGTGTAGAACAACTAACCATTGGAAACTGTTATGTCTACTGAGAAGCAGTCACCTCCACAACTTGTGTAGAACAACTAACCATTGGAAACTGTTATGTCTACTGAGAAGCAGTCATCTCCACAACTTGTGTAGAACAACTAACCATTGGAAACTGTTATGTCTACTGAGAAGCAGTCACCTCCACAACTTGTGTAGAACAACTAACCATTGGAAACTGTTATGTCTACTGAGAAGCAGTCACCTCCACAACTTGTGTAGAACAACTAACCATTGGAAACTGTTATGTCTACTGAGAAGCAGTCACCTCCACAACTTGTGTAGAACAACTAACCATTGGAAACTGTTATGTCTACTGAGAAGCAGTCACCTCCACAACTTGTATAGAACAACTAACCATTGGAAACTAAACATGGCTTACAACTCTAGAGGTTATGACCCTGACTTCATTGAAAAGAATGCAACTGTCTTTGTGGAATTAATACAGTGCTTAGATGACCAAAGTCTATCACTGGTAATGAGAGAAGCCCTAGACGATGGCTGCAAAGCACTGAACATATTGAGAGAGCATTATTTATCGAAAGGAAAACGCGAAATTATTTCTTTATATACTGAACTGACCTCTCTAAAATGAATGGAAGCCGAAAAAATCACAGATCATATTATAAGACGACTGAAACGACTGCAAATTTAAAAAATGTCTGATGATATTATTAGCAACAACAGTTAATTTCCATGGCCCTCAAGGGATTACCAAGGGATTTCAAGCCATTAACCACCGTGATAATCCAGAAAGAAAAACCCATGACTTTTAGTCAATTCAAGGTGGCACTCAGAAACTGAGAAAATGATCACAGAAAAAAACGAATCTACAAATATCATGAAATTTAAAAATGCACACATAAAAACACCAAAATTAAATTATAACTATGCCTGGAATAAAAACCGCAACTTTGCCAAAAACAATTTTTCTCCTAAGAAAAGTACAAAAATTATTTGCTATAATTGAGGCCGACCTAATCACAAGAGTTTCCAATTTTATTTACATGTACGTTTGATGCTTCAACAAACAATAATTTTCTTGTCGATTGTGGTGCAATGGCACATGTGATTACGAAGGAATCTGATTTTATCAATTTTGATCCCAACTTTAAGCCTCAAAATCAGTCGAGTAAATGATATCGTTTTGAAAAGAGGTGATGCTAAAATCTTGCTAAGGAACAATAAAGGTGAACTGTGTTTCTGTATTCTAGAAAATGCTCTTCTAATCCTGAAATTTAAACAAAATATATTTTCTGTACAAGCTGCCATTAAACAAGGTACAAATATAAACTTTAGCCCCAATAAATCAAAACTGGTGTACCCGAATGGAATTGTATTCGACATTAAAGGAAATGGAAGACTATATTATTTAAATAGCGTAGTTCCATCGAAAACCGCCTACCATGAATTACAGACATGGCATAAAATTCTTGGGCACTGCAATATTACTGATATAAAAAAGTTGTTGACTGTAGTTGATGGAATGAAAATAAAAACATCAAAAAACTATGACGTTTGTATGCAGGGAAAATGACAAACTATCAATACAAGATACCAGACAAGAAAACCACGAAAATCCTATCACTGGTGTATTGTGACTTGAATGATCCCGTGGAACCGATGGCCAGAGAACATTATAGATGTGTGTTGAATTTCGTAGATGACTATTCAGGTTTAATAATGGTTTATTTTTGAGAGAACAAATCTGATACCTTGCTAACAACTAAAAAATATTTAGCCGACATGGCTGAAGTAAAGTGTATTCACTCTGACAATGGTATGGAATTCACTAATAAAGACTTTGAATTTTTACTAATTAAGCATCGTACCAAGCATGAAAAATTGGCCTCTAGATCGCCACACCAAAACGGGACTGCGGAAAGAGCATGGCAGACACTTTTTGAAATGGCAAGATATCTACTCATTGAATCAAAACTCCCCTAAAACCTCTGGACGTACACACTTATGGTGGCTGCCTATATATGCAATAGGTGCTATAAAAAAACACTATCTAAAACCCCATATGAAGCTTTCTGCGGTAGAAAACCAAATCCAAGCAGAATGCATGTATTTGGTTCAACTTTTAAATATTAAAACTGATAGAGGTATATTTCTTGGATACGATAAAAACAGTTCAACCAATTTAGTATTTTTTCCGGAGAAAAATAAAATAAAAAGAATCCTATGTGTAAAATTTTTTTGTGGTCAACAATATGAAAGATTATCAAATCGACTATTGCTATTCCATGGAAAATACGCCAAAAATCTTTAACGAAGCAATTAATTCAGAACATTATGATCAATGGAAAATAACCATGAAAAACGAAATAGATGCTTAGACCGAAAATAATACCTATACGGTACCTCTCCCAAAAGAAAAAACATGTCATTTCTACAAGATGGGTCTTTATAACAAAGACTACAGCATCAGGCGTTTAACAATACAAAGCTAGATTTGTTGCTAAAGGGTACTCTCAGATTAATGGTATAGAATATTTTTCTACGTTTTCATCAACCACAAACCCAATGACAATTAGAATCTTATTGCAAATCGCATCGCAATATGACCTAAACATCCATCAAATGGACGTAAAAAATGCTTATTTGAATGCCCCAATAGACTGAAATTTATATTACCCCTCCAGAGGGATTTATAATGAAAAATTAAAATAGCGTGTGGCGACTTAACAAGACATTTTACAGTCTAAAGCAGAGTGCTCAGTATTGGAATACAGTATTTCATGATTATATTATTAAACAACAATTTAAACGATGCTCAGCAGACCCCTGTTTACATACCCAACACAAATACAATAAACTACTGATTTTGGTTTTATGGGTCGATTATATTTTAATTGCATCAATATAATTGCTTATAATATTGACCGATATTAAGAACAAATTAAGTAAAAGATTCAAAATGACCGATCTTGGCAAAATATCATGGTTTTTGAGGATAGAATTTACTCAAAAGAAAGGACTTATTACGATGAATCAATCGAGATACATTGACAAAATACTATTAAAATTTGGAATGGGAGAGTGCAAGAAACGCTCTACACTGGTCGAAAATGATATTAATACAAATATACACATAGAATCTGACATAATAGATGATGAATTATATCGAGAAATCATAGGAAGTCTTGTATATTTAATGACTGTGACGAGACCCGATATATGCTATGCAGTAACGAAACTGTCACAAAAAATGATCAAGATCGACAATGAAGGATTTAAACAGAGCTAAACAAGTCCTTCAATATTTAAAAGGAACTAAGAACAGAAGTTAATATTTCGAAAATCAAAATATCCCCTAAAATTAGGATTTACAGATTCAGATTGGGGAAACGATGAAGATCGAAAAAGTATATCTGGATATGGTTTCAGACTATCAGAAAATGAGCCTATTATTTCATGGAAATCTAAAAAGCAACAGATTGTATCTCTCTCTACGTGTGAAGCAGAATTTATCGTGATCACACACACGACCCAGGAAGCACTCTACCTTAAAAATATCCTAAAGACTATTTTAGAGCCAGAATTAACTAAAAGCCCCATAGTAATTACTTGTGGTAATCAAGCCAGTATAGTCTTAGCACAGAACACGATAATCAACCAAAGATCTAAGTATATAGATATAAAATATCATTTCATAAAAAACGAGGTGAAGAAGGAATCCATTATTTTGAATTGCATATCATCAGGACAAAATATCGCTGATGTATTCACGAAACCCGAAACGAGAATAAAGTTAAAGCGTTTTGCTTCAAAACTTGTTGGGGGATTTAACTTTGAATAGTTTTTCACGGGCCTGTATGTATCTAGATTTCTATATATTAAAACAAAAAGGTCCTGGGCAAGACGTTAAACTGCATCCATTTATATAAGGAAATGAAATTAATGGAGACAAGATCATGCACATATATATATGTATATATACACACACACACACACAGACACACACACACACACACACACACACACACACATACACATATATATATACAGATGTACAGTCATACATATATAGACATGTACAAACATATACTTACTCAAACATGCACATGTATAAGGGCACATATAGACATATGTAAATATTAACATAGTTACAGCGCATGCAACATCCACCCCCTCATGCGTGCATACATATACACTCATACAAGCGTGAATTCATGCATATACATATAAGGGCAACATGCCAAAACTAGTTCAGGTGACTTAAGTTGTTTTGAGCTGGCTATACTTGGATTTTTTCCTGTGCTTGCATAACGAAATAAGCTCATTTTTGTTGTTTATCGTGACTTTAGGATATGTTATTATTGCAACTGCTTATGAGGTGCAAAGGTTGCAGAATTTGGATTTAGGGGTGTATGAATTGGATTTTTTCAATAAATACCATTTTAGCGAGTACGGAATATTCCTATATTGCAGGTCTTTAATCAGAGTTGTTAGGGAGGTGCCTCTATTGCTATTTTGATTTTCATTATTAAAGGAGCTTATACAGTTGGAAATTCTCAGTTTAATTAGATTAGCCGTTGCATCGATATATGTGTGGGATTTTACATTTGTATTAATGGTGTTTAAGCTGTCGGAGTTTCTACTATGGGTGTGGGATAAACTTGGAGAGGGGGATGGGATAATTAGGTTCGAATCGTTTTCAGGATGGGGTTCCTGAGTGACTTGGGTGTTATCATGTGTCTTATTTATGGGGTTGACATAGTGGGAGTCAGTGGAGCTCTCTAATGTTGTTGGTTCAGTAGTTAATGTATTTTGAGTACGATTTTTGGGTGTTCTATCAGTTGCACTTGTTGATGTGGTTGGGAGTTCAGTGAATAGATTACGTCCTTGTGGATGCAATCGTTTCTTGTTTCGGCAATTACAATTTTGTGTGGGTGGAATCTGCAGGGGATGAGCCTAGGCTTTTCTTATTTTAGAGTTGTTTGATGTTATTATCGTTTGTGCTATGTTAGGCATAGTGGAGTAAGAGATTTTTATTGAATTTTTATTTAATATAGTGCTGTATCTATGGGGTTGTTGAAAGGATTGTTCAATTATTTTAAAAAATTCCTTTGGTATATTAGTTTTTATGTTGGAGCTGTATGGCGGGTTGAACCATATGGATTTTTTCTGCCTTAATTTATTGTTATTCTTTTTGTTTTGTTTGCTATTTAGTCTTACTTTGTGTGCTCTGGATTAGGATTATGCTTGTTCGAGGAATTATGGATGGGGTTATTGCTTTTCTTTTGGGTCATTTTATTATTAATTTATTTTTGTTGTTTTCCAGTTTGTTACCTATGTATTCTATCTTATCCGTATATCCTGAATTGCGTAAGGCATTATTGTAAAAGGTTGCTGTTTGGCTAAATGTTTTCTTATCGGCTGATAGGCTTAATATTCTTTTAGAGACGGATGGTACTATAGAGTTGATAATAGATTTGGGATGATTCGATTGCTTATGCACATAGAAAAGGTTCAAATTAGGCTTATGGTAAGAGGAGTAGGTTTCCGAATTTAGATTTAAGGATATGTCCAAGAAGTTGGATGTCTTCTTATTAGGATCAACTTCAATAGAAAGGCTATAGTTTCTAAAGAACTCATGTAATTTCTTTACGGTGTTATTGTATTGTCTGGGCCTGTCTTTTGTGATGAAGAGGGCATCATTTCTATACAGGCCTCCCTGCAGGTTTTTGAATTTTAAGCTGAGCTCCCTTAACAAGTAGAGACCGACCAAATCGGTAACTTATGTGGAGTTGGTCGTCCCCATTAAAATGTCAAAATTAGATGGGGTATCTTTCCTGGTCCAATACTTTCCATCAAATTCAATCAGAGAACGTCTAGCCAGGAGGATAAGTTTCCTTTCTAGATCTGTTATATTGGAATTGTTCTTAGAGAAAATCAGGGCTTTATTAAGAAGTATTGGGGATATAGATTGGTAATAAGTACATATATCGAAAGTTATAAAGTTAAGTCTTTTTTTATCATTGAGTTGAGTGAACCATTTGAGGACAGTTTGGGAGCATTGTCAGAGGGGGAATTTTATTTTCTCTTTTATCAGCGGTATAATTCTGTCTAAGATTTTCTTACTAACTAGTCCTACATCAGAGCTTGAGGGGCAGATTAATCTTAACGAGGGAGTGTGTTTGAAATTTTCTTTATGGTCCATCATTGTAAATCTTGGAGTTCCTGGGGTAATGATTTCGGTGAAATTGTGGAGGTTCATTTGTTTGAGTATGTTCAAGGCATCTATATTTATCATGTCTAATTCATTTTTATGAACAGTTTTATATGATTTATTAAATTCTTTGTACATAAGCTTCTTATAGGTTGGATATTCCATCTTGTAGTGTTTTTTTTGTTTTATCTGCGGGTACAAATAAGTTTGGGTTTTTCTTAACTTTCTGTGTGAATTTGTTTATTTTACTTGTGGTGGCATTAATTGGGTGCTTCTGTTTTTTTAATTTAATCTTCTTAAGCATAAGTTTTTCAAACTCTTCTAAGTGGGGGTTAAATTTGGGGTGGGAGACTGTTTTTATTCCATATAAATTGGCGGCGGCTCTTTCAATTTGTTTTAGTTCTCTATTAGAATTAATTGCGAGGTCATTTATACAGTATTCTGGGTGTGGGATTTGTGTTTTGATTTTAGACTGTTTGTTGGAGCGCATATAAAAATGGTATGTCTTCCATCTAATATTAATTAGGAATTTATTGATAGCCTGTGTAAGCTTGTGGATGAAAGATGAATTAAAGGGAATGGGGATATTTTTAGCAGAGAGGGGTATATATTCCTTGTCAAACATTTTTGGTAAAGATAGAAAAGCTCAACCAGGGAAAGGGAGCTTCTAGATAAGCGAGATAAGACACTGATAGATATTACTTGAAGTAATACTTTCAAGGTGATCCTAGCCAAAAAGGAAAAGCTTAATATTTAAGAATAGAGCAATATATAAGTTTTGTGGTTAAATTTTAAATTCTGAAAAACAACATATAGAGACATATATTCGATTTAAGAATTTATTGTTTGACAAAAGGAATATATAGAAGGGGTTATTTTAATTTCCTTAATCCATGGATTTTCAACAATTGCTCATATCATCAGAGGAAATAAAATGCGGTTAGCAAAATATTCATGGACACTAATTTTGCTTTTCAGCACAATTATTGAAAATAGTTTTTTGAGTGGTTGTGGATAATTATATGGAAAAAATTATATGAAAAGAGAAGTTGATACAACCTGGGTAATCCATTATCGGAAGGAGTCCAATGTCGTTCGGGGTTATAAATCCAGGTGGGCAGAAAATGGCCCAGGGGAGAAAGTAATATTCCCATATAGCGAAAGTGTATTCCTCCTTATTGATTTTTCGAAAAGTATATGGGGCAGCCTTATTCGTTGTTGTGTTGAGTGTGTGTTGGTTGATGTAATCCAAATGCTTTCTCGGTGCTGACAAAGTGTATCTGATGTTGGGTGGATATACCATTCCATTGTAATTATCCCCGTGAGTAATAGAATTTGAGCATTGAGTTAAGTATGCAATGGACCTCAAAATCAATAGTATAGGTAGCAAAATAGCAAAATAATCCTGGAGATGATATTCAGAAAGGTGCGTTGGACGGCTTGCTTCTGGTGTGAGTCCCGGTAGAAAGATAGTTTGCTTTCTTGTTGATAGTGGGTGAGGGAAGCCTTTTAGATGAGGGAAAGAGGAAAGTTGGGTGAAGTAGAGAGGGCAAAGAGAGAGGGGGATGGTTAACATTGGGCAAGCATACAGGTTCTTAATGGAATTTTTTCAGGGAGGGGGAGGAATTATATTTTAGTATTCTTTAAAAGGATTGACCCCTTGATTTTAAGTTCAAATGGGAAATGGATATTCTTGTGATTTTCAATGGGGATGTGCATGATAAGGGGTGGGTGTGCTGTTTTTGCTGTGCGGATGAGTGAGCGGATGAGGTAGAGATAGAGACGAGTCATGGTCTGAAAATATAGAATGTTTGAAGGGTTACTTATTTAAGTGAGTTTAAGGTTGGGTTCTTTTAATTTTGAGTGTATATTTAAAGGTGACTTGATTAGTTGAGATAAGTCAGTTTATTACGCTTGTTATCATAGTGTGATCTGGTTTAATTAAGTTTGTTTAAATTTTATTTAAAATACATATATTTCTGTTTGGAAGCGTTTTATGGATGAGTTTGTTTTGTTGTTTGTTGAGTTGGAATTTATGTTTTAGTGAGTGCTTTATATACTGTGGTTAATTAGCTATTTTTATAATGGGGAGAATTGATTTAAATGCGGGGCTGGGTGTGGGGTCGACCAAGCGTGGTTGATTTTAACTTGTATATCTATCTGTCAAACCTAAACATAAGTGCAGATATAAGCACATATATACTCACAGACACACATACATACGTACATATACATATATAGACATGCACATATAATATACATAGTATACACTTACGCATAAACACTGATCCATAGCATGCATACATAAATACAGACTTATATACACACGCATCCTTATACTAGTGCACATGTGTACTCAATTACATATATACATATCATAATGCAAACACGCATATTAGAGAAGGGAACTACTTATACAGCCAGGCGAGTATACATGTGCGCATACTCGAGTGTACAACTGCGCCCATATGCATGGCCGAACATCGCTATAATCAAGTGCAAGCATGCAAGTCACACCCGCTTATGCATACCATCATATACATACAGCAAATAAGCATCTACATAAGTGTTATGTCTAAAAAGAGTTAAAGGTGCGCACACTGATATATCTTACATACAAATAGACCGAGCGTGCACCTACCGTTAAAGATATACATACATCAACAAATGATCGGGTTTATCTGATGATTCTATTTTAGAGAGGGGGATAATCCCCAGTTCTCCTTACTTCAACTTACTTCAAGTAATTTCTATCAGGATTTTTCATCTGAATTCTATCAGTGTCTTATCTCGCTTATTTATTGCATGTATATTTATTTATATGTATATATGTATGCGTTTTTGAACAAAACTGCATAATCAAATTTAAGAAATGGCTTCTTTTTTCACATGCCCACCCTTTTTAAGGTAAAAATACAAATCCATTCCTTTTATTTCTCTTTTCTGTACACATAGATATATATGTTTGACATTTGACCAAAATTAAAAATGGCGTCTTTTTACATACTAAAATTTTAAGATCCAAATGATTTCTAATTTTATTATGTATAATTGAATATAAAAATATATATTCATTTTTGAGCAGAATGAACCAAAGGGACTTCCCCATTATAGAAAATGGAGAGGGGGGCAATATTTTTGCCTTATAATGGAGTATGATCCTGCACAGTCGGGATATTCTATTTATAAACGATGCTGCTAGGAATTGACGAATCGAATTAGTTCACATTCTGCTACCAACCAATCAGAAACCAGAATTGCTCCATAAATATTTAACCTTTTCTGTAGAAACTTCACATATGTTTTCTTCATGTCAACACGGGAAGAATCTTTTGCTCTATGGATTCCAACTCGAGAACTTTCTACTAAGAACCAGTCACCTCCAGGACTTGTATAGAACAACTAACCATTGGAAACTATTCTGAAACTAAATATGGTTTACAACTCTAGAACGTTTCACGATATGGTGTCTATTGACGCAACAGGATACATCGAGCATTATGCGATAATTGAGATCAATCTTTTTTTAACGTGGTTCCCTGCTTGGAATCTTGACTGATAATGCCTCTACATTTCAATGTCAAGAATTTTAGAAATTCACAACCGAATGGGAGTGAGGGTTAGAATGCGTTACTGAAGGTAACATCACTGCACCGTCAAAAGAATTGCAGCCAGGACACAGTATTCAATTCCAGAAGCTGTGTACTGGTATAATGTGACACCCAAAGATGATACAACACCATCAACTGCGCCAGCCAATGGGATTTACTGCTATGAAAAGCATACAAAAGGGATAGATATCACACCATCAGTGGTTAGAGTTGTCAACACCGTGTAAAGTCGGAAACTGTGTTTGGCTAAAACCAACAAATGTTCGGTGCACTACAAGGTTTGGCAGTGGACGACTAGAAAAAATAATAAGTCCTCAGACTATGTTATTCGATGGTGTCCCACGTCATGTGAAGGATGTCCGCCCCTGTTGTACCTCCTCTACCTTGGAGGACGATGATGAAGAAAATGTACAATTTGAGGATGATCCTAATCCTCTACTGCCCCTTCAGATGAAGTAAAAAATGTTGTCTATGGAACCAGAAGAGGAAATTCTGGAACATGCCTGTGGTGATGACAGTAGTGATGAGGAAGATGGGAACGAGGAAGTGACACCTCCAATTCTACATAGAAGTACATGTCGAAGGCGATCACCATCTCCCTGCTATTTATGTGATAGTGATATCAGGAGGGGGTGTAATAGAAATCATCATTCTCGCAAACGACCTCGTGTTTGCTTAAAATGCCAGCAGAAAATGTAGAAAAGACAAGCATAATTTTGTAGGTCGCTCATTGGTGAACATCGTATGCCATTAATTTGCATATGTGCACAATTGGTAACTGTTAATGGGACGAATTCTAATGCATGGGAGTTGAGTTGAGGTTTTTGTTGGACAGCTTAGAACAACAACGAATGGTGGAAGATAATATCGAATACACATATCGATTTGTTGCGAGGAAAGAAAGGAAAAAAGACTTTCGTGCGTTGTATCGACAAGAGGACGGTTTGACACCGACAGTTTTCTTTTTGTTTGTTTCCATTTTATACCATCTCTTAACCTTTTGATATGATAAGGTTTACAAGGCAGTGATGTTTGATTTTGGGATTGTCTCTCTTAGTCTTCGCCCAACCAAGGGTAGCCACAAGACAATTGGGTAGGGGTTCGTAGTATGCCAGGGTGTGTCCACACATCAGTGGGCCGTAACACACTACCTATGGGGGCCCCCTACTACTCCGAGATCCCCTACAGATTTAGCCTGGGGCTACAAAGCACCCAGTTACTGTGGAGGCACTGAAGGAGTCTTGATGATAGAAAGCCTATGTACTGGCAGGGAAGACTTACATGTAGCTGCTTCCGTTTCACCGCGAGGTTAGCCAGTGGAAGCGAGAAGGCATGCAAGCATGAACTTAACATAGCTAACACACTAAACGCATCACACCCTCCTGCCGGATTAAGAATCCAAACACACACACACACATATATATATATTAATGAATAGAGTTATCTATTTATTTTTCAAGAGGCTAATTCTTAAGATTAATACGACAAATATGTTTTAATTGTTTTAATTGTTCATCTTTTCTTTTATTATATCGATTTTCTGCATTGTTTTTAGACAATAAATATACATACACTTACTTAGCAATAATGTTCCAAGCAAACTATCATTCCACCATTTTATACAGATATATGCCCTATTTACTGGAAATAGTCAGAAACTGGATAAACACATTGTTTTTTCTACTCTATATCCTTACATTTGGTGTTTGTCACGAGGCCTGCCTTTCCTTTGTTTAGTAAGGACAGTTCGCTCTGGATATCAAATAGAGTGATGTTGTTTGTTAGATTGCGAAACCATTGCAACGTTAGTTATTTTTTCAGGTTGACACAAATTTTATATCTTAACATTCAACAATAGTCAAAATATAAATCATGAATTGTGTGAGGAGGAATGGATAATGTTTCACCTTTGTAGAATGAAGTTGAAATAATAGAGCAATAGTGGAAAAACAGGTGACTCAAGAAAAATCTGTGCATATGCTGGGTCACGATGACTTTGAAAGTAAAGCGAATAGAAAAAATGGATATACGAACTGATAATTAAGAAGGAAAGGCTTTCTATATAGAAAAACACGTTTTCTTTTTTTTCTTTGTGTTGGAGAGGAGGCATCTTATTGAATGCCAGATATTCGCTCACTTTTTCAGAGACTTTGACTGAGATTTTTAAGAGTTCTAACAACCCTTTTGAGCCCATTGTTTGTATCTCCCTTGTGGTTCACTTGTATAGTCGTTAGGTATTTTTAAAAATTATTTTTGATGAGTTCTGGCCACTCCTATAAATACTGGAATGATGGAAATCTTCCTAAGATTCCAGTTTCTTATTTTCTTGTTGTACATAATCTTGTACATTCCACATTCATCCGCTACCTCGTACATTCCAGACTAGAGATCTTTAATGTAAGATTCTAACAGTCACTTTGAGTGCAATTTTTATGTCTTTCTTACACTGTGTTTACCAGGTGTGTTTGCCAAGTAGTTTTTGGAGGTCGCCAAGCTAATCAAGAACCTTGATTCCAGTAAAGCAACTGGCCCTGATGGCATTCCAGTTATAGTGCTGAAAAAGCTCCAACCAGAACTTGTTCCCATACTTACAAAATTGTTTAAGCGTTGCCTTAAGGAGAAGTGCTTTCCAACACTCTGGAAAACCTCATCAGTATGCCCTGTATTTAAGAATTCAGGTGAAAAGTCATCTCCCTCTCAGTACAGACCAATAAGTCTCCTGTGTGTCATGAGTAAGTTGTTGGAATTCATATTAAATAAAGGAGTAGTCAACCACCTCAGCAGAAACAACCTTCTTAGTGATATGCAATATGGTTTCCGCTCCGCAAGATCTACAGCAGATGTGCTAACGGTTATATCTCATAGGATTAGTGAATTTCGTGACAAAGGTTTCCTTTCCAGGACAATTGCTCTTGACATATCAAAGGCCTTCGATAAGGTATGGCATACTGCACAAGACTTCCAGCTACGGTATCACAGGAAATGTTTTCTCAATCATTAAATCATTTCTCTCCGATAGGTTCATAAGAGTAGTGGTTGATGGGCAGAAATTATTAATGCTGGAGTCCCTCAGGAGTCCATCCTGGGCCTAACCCTCTTCCTGATCTACATCAATGATCTCCCAAAACGCATACTTAAATCATTTGTTGACATCTATGCTGATGACACGACCATCTATGGCAACACATCAAAGGCCGTAAATGACAAAGTTCTCTCTAATTCTCTCTCCTCTGATCTTGAGCACGTGGTACAGTGAGGGAAGACATGGCTGGTCACTTTTAATGCATCCAAAACCAAGCTTCTATCTTTACGTCTTGGGGAGGTTCCGTGTTTTTACAAGCTTCTGGGTTTGACCTTTACTCCTGATCTGAAATGGGACACGTACATCAGGTCTGTTGCCAAGGATGCTGGGAAAATGGTGGGATCCTTCTACCGCTCCAGAAGATATCTCACTACTGATGCAATTCTCTGTCTGTATAAAAGCCAAGTACGTCCAAGGATGGAGTACTGCTGCCACATCTGGGCAGGAGCTGCTAAAAACAGCCTATCCTTCCTTGACAGAGTACAAAATAGACTTTGTGGCTTAGTGGGGATGCCCTTTTCTCTTCCCTGCAACCTCTCTCCCACAGAAGAGACGTTGCAAGCCTGTATTTGTTTTATTGTTATTTTCATGGCAAGTGCTCGTCTGAGCTCCAATCTCTTGTCCCCCCTCACTAATCTTTCACGAGAAACACCCATCTGGCTGAAACTACTGTCAATAATTTTCCTCACTCTTTATCTGTGCCTAAATCAAAACGTAGATTCCATGAGTAGAGCTTCTTTCTCAGAAGTGCACACCTGTGGAACTCTCTTCCATTTGCCTGTTTCCCACCTGACTACAACTTGGATGTCTTAAAGTCCAACATAAACAAATTCCTGACAAACTGCCCCCTCAAGTAAGACACTCTATCAAATCTCCAATACTAATGATTACTACACTACTATCTCATTGATTACTGTACATGCAATAACCCTTATCCCTGAGTGGCCTCCTGGCCTTGATAAGTGGTGACCTCCATGTAAAAAAAAAAAAAAATGCTGGAATGCTAGAAATCTTTCTAAGATTCCAGTTTTTTGTTTTTTTTTTGGGGGGGGGTTCATGTTGTACTTAAGACTGTGGTATTTTGTTATTTTCTCTCTATCTCTCAGCTATGTGTAAGCCAGCATCCTTAAGGACACTGACTTCAATTAGGGTTGCTACTTTTTCTTCTTGTCCCATATCACTATGTCAGGTGTGTGTGTGTGTGTGTGTGTGTGTGTGTGTGTGTGTGTGTGTGTGCTGCAACGTAACAATTAAATATTTGATTTAATATCTTCAAGCTGTGTTGATTTCGCAACACAATAAAATGCTTTAAAAGCTATCACAAAGAAATGGACATATGTTTGTGTTGAGAAATCTGAAATTTGTATGAACAAGTTAAATAAAAAATGTTCATTATAAAATGGTTATCGTTAGATTATTTTTAAATTGTCATATTTATCTGCTTATTTTTTATTTAAGATTATTTCGTGTTATATTGATTTTAGTAAATTGTTATTCCAATATTAAAATTGGAATAACAATTTACTAAAATCAATATAACACGAAATAATCTTAAATAAAAAATAAGCAAATAAATATGACAATTGAAAAATAATCTAACGATAACCATTTTATAATGAACATTTTTTTATTTAATTTGCTTCAGGTCACATTTTTTATTGTAATATATATATATATATATATATATATATATATATATATATATATATATATATATATATATAATAAATTCCACAGCCAAACAACGTCGCAGCGCAAAAGAGTCATGACAGTCAAAGAACCGGAAGTTCAAGACTCGAGTTTCGCCCTCATTTGGGCTCATCAGTTAGACACATCCGAACTCAGGATTCGAAACCCGAGCCTCTTGCATGCAAGGCAAGCACTCTACTAACTGAGCGAACGCCCTGCACACAAGAATTTCCATTAACCAACACAGATCAAGCAAGCCGCGCCGAAATCCGACTGTGAAATGAACGCGAAACTCGAGTCTTGGACTTCCGGTTCTTTGACTGTCATGGCTCTTGTGAGCTGCGACGCATTTGGCTGTGGAATTTATTATTTACAATCTCTCACATTCTGAAAATCATATATATATATATATATATATATATATATATATATATATATATATATATATATATATATGGTAATGTGTAGCCACAGCGATCTAGAAAGCAAATGGATGCTGAGTTGTTAGAATGTATCCAACAAGTCTTGTAAATGATGTGAATGACACTTCATCTCTTGTTATGAAACTGGCTGACAATTTCGAAATGATTCAATCTATTTGATAAACGTCAGTTAATAACCAATTCTTGGGGATTTGAAAGCTGTAATTTACCATTGAACCATTATTCGCATTTGATTGAAAGTTGGAGATGAAAATGTTCGAAGGATGAATTGTGTCATTCTATACAAGCGAAGCGAACTTTCCTTATAAACAATTATCTTAATAATTTATATATAAAGTAATGATTTTTTTTTCTGTTACAGTTTTTACATAAAATTTGAACTCAGCAACTATTTTCTTTTTACGCCGATATGCTTACACATTAATTGATTGTTAATTGGTTTCCTGTTTTTGTGCACCGGGAAGAAACTTCATATGCTTCCCCGGAGTGACTTAATCCACAATACATTGTAGTCTACATTGCACTGTAGAGAACCTACTGTTGATTTTATAAAATTACTTTTATACTAGCAAAGATACCCGTGCTTCATGTGGGACTTTGCTGTAGGCTCAGATACCTGCTTCGCAGGCACCCTTGCAGTAAGTGAACGTTGTAAGGGAAACTATTTCTTAAGGTGTTTAAAATTTTTCACTACCTCATGAAGTGACTGAAATCAAACTATGAATTATGAAGATTGGTTGTGGGGATGGGTGGAGGAGGGTGATCTGATTCAAATTCACAAAGAAGTGCCATGGTGGCAGCCTCTGGGATGGTGACGAACCTTAACTTTGTTTACACCATCCCTAGAGAGGGGAGGATTTTATGAAGAGCTACACCAAATATGACCTTAACCTTTGACGTTGACCTTGAAAAATGGTGTGCACCATACCTAAGTCATCATCATGCCAGGTTTGGTCATGTCCAATGGTGTGGTCTGTAGGAGAATTGTACACACACACACACACACACACACACACACACACACACACACACACACACACACACACACACACACACACACACACATGAACGCTACTTCTTCATATATATAGATAATGGCTTGAATTAAGGTTTAAAATGCAAAAGTCAAGTATCATAGCTCAGTTGTGCTCTAAATAGAAACATTCTTTCGAACGTGACTCTGTCTTATCAAAGAACTTACAGTTGATTTTATGCACCAGGCCCCTCTGCTTATGCACTGATAAAACTTCTGAAATGCACTTTTGATCTTAAGCTGGTCAAAATTCGACTGTTCTTTCTTTAATCAGATTTTTGGATGATTGATTTTCGATATTAATCGGAGGGATCCCAATACAAAACTTATTTAAGAAACACTTCCAGATATATAAAGTACATTTGTGTGAAATTTCATAAAAATCGCTCCAACTGTTTCAGAGTCAATAAAGAACGAGCGTGCGCGCACACACACACACACACACACACACACACACACACACACACACACACACTTGCACACAAACACTTGCACACACATAGAAACAAAGTGCTTTTTATATATAAGGCGAGATTTCTTATATAAAATGTTTTTTTATAAACTTCAGTATTTCTCCATTTTTCATTCATAAAACCCTGTTTGTTTTAGGTAACCTTCTAACGTTTAATTTTATTTTCATTCAAAAACACAAATTAAATAACATGCATGTTTACCAAGTGACCACACCACAAAATCTTAAATTTAGATTCAAGAATAAAATAAAAAGATTAGAAGACAAAACAGCATCAGAGGAGTAGGTTTGAAATATTGGTTTAGGGAAGTAAAGTGTAATATCTGCAAGACAGAGACAACTTTTACATGTGTCTCAATATAGAGTGTCCCTATTGGGGAACTGGATATTCCTGACATTAAAAACTGTGTTTAACTCTGCCCTCGTGAGGAGACAAGTAAATGAGAGAAGCAGACGGTCTCTAAACATTGTCCATAAACATAATGGATTCGTAAGTTATTGAATATTCATTGTAGTACAGATGTGCGGCGGAGGCGGGGGTATGTTCAAAATTGCAGAAGAAAGACAAAATTCGGACAATGATTATAAAAAAGTCTGCCATGTTTATCCAGCTAGGTCAGGTAAGCCGGGTCATGGTGACCCTTTTCATTTGCCATAAAGAAACACAAATTAATTAAATAACAATAGAAACCGATGCTATCTACACAGGCAATGTTTTTTTTTCTATGCAGTCACAACAATGTGGAAATGCATGAACAAATTTAAGGTTTACATTTTTTGAGTTGTCCAACTTGTCCATTCTGCTGAACAAAGATTAAATCTGTTTATCTCCCTCCCACGGTGAGTTTATGTGGCACAAGGGTCGGGAAAGTTAGATTTGAAAAGTCAGCGCCCTAGAGGGAAAGCACTCTGGTCTACAAAAAATGTCTGGCCAGCCCCGTTGATATTCCCCAATAAAGGCATCTCATGTAATTAACAATGAACTATACCCTTTTTAAAAGATGAGAAGGCAAAGCCTGGGAGGGTGGATCACAGAACCAGAGACATACCTCAACCAACAAGGAACAAGCCATCTCAACAATTATCAAGATTCTGTTGGCAAAAAGGGGTTGATATGCCGTAATATTGTGTAGTGGGCTGTACATATCAGGGACGAGAAGACATTTACCGGGACGTGACGTCGTTTATATAACGAGTTACACAATGATGACGATAGTGATGAGACAACTTGTTGAGTTCATATTATTAATAGAAGGCTGAGAGAGATGAGGTGAAACAGTTCTTTTTAAACACAGAGGGAAGATACATCATTCAAGAGAGGATACAGACAACCTTTTAGAAGGGTTTCCTACAAAGTTCTTTTACAAGACGAAGACAAAACACATTACCTTGCAGTTGAAATGATGACGAAGACAAAACACATTACCTTGCAGTTGAAATGATGACGAAGACAAAACACATTACCTTGCAGTTGAAATGATGACGAAGACAAAGGTTCACAAATAACATGAAGACATTTATTCCAGCTATTCAATTTTTAGCGATTTGGTAGCCGTCGACCATAGACCCCTGCATGGGCCGTAAAAGAACCTACATTACCAGGAACAAAAAAAAGACAATGTGAAAAATAGGGTCCTTAAGTACACGGAAAAAAATTCCTAGGCAAGCTCAAAAAAACAAAAAAAAAAAAAAAAAAAAACCCTGGATCAGAATTATCATACACACAAACACACCAAAAAATGCACATTATAAAAATAAGATGATATGTCGCAAAAGAAAAAAGAGAGACAGTCATAAAAAGAGAACAAGTGATAAAGAATATTGTTTTGAAATACACATACACACACAGATAATGTACTTTTACACACACACAAAAACATTAATAAATTGTTACAATGTGTCAATTTTAAGTGAAGAAAAATATTAGAATTATAATAGAAAAATGCGAGCATGAAAAGTAATATGGTTAAGCTTAAACATAGAAAAGTAAAGGACTAGTTATTAAAACTGGAAAAGAAAGGACAAGATATTCTAGTAAAACATAATAAATTTATAACTTAAAATATTGCAGCATTAAGAATTGATTATATAATGTTATAAATTGAATTTTAAAAAAATTCTTAATGCTACAATATTTTAAGTTATAAATTTATTATACTAAAATATCTTGTCCTTTTCTTTTCGAGTTTTACAAACACGTCCTTTACTTTTTCATGTTTAAGCTTAACCATATCACTCTCCATGCTCGCATTTTTTTTTATTGTAATCTATGATTTTCCAATAAATCCACTTGTCCTTTGTTGAATTTCAGTCTTATATTTTACCCTCATTAACACATATGTAAGAACAATGTACGGCACCCGTCTGCTTTCAATACCCCCCCAATTATCTCCCTTCCATGTTTTCATTCTCTTTGTTTCACTTGCTACTTCTCTTTTCACGAGAGCGGTGAATTGGTAGCAACAGTAGTCGCTGAAGTGATGTGGTTGGTATGGAAACCAGTCATAAAAAACGTCGCTCATCTCCTTATGTTTTTTACGATTTTGAACACCAGTAAATTCATCATCACTTTTGTTTTACTGAACGAAAATTGAAAAAAAAAATTTCACAATATAGCTGAGAAGGTGAAATTATAGTAATTGTTTGAAATTTGGTCGAAAAATTTGGTGAGTGGTGAAACTTTAAAGCAGTTCTAAATGACTAAAACTGCCACTTAATGATAAAATAATGTGCCAAGGTAATGCTGAGAAAAAGAGAAAAAATATTAGTAACACCCATAGAATTGAAAAATAATGTATTAGTTTGTGTTAGAGTTTGTGTTTCTTAATAGAAGCGCTGGTTGAATTTGAATAAAATAAATACATATTAGATACGTTTGAAGCCAAAACAACACATTATTACAAAATAAACCGATATTTATTTTGTTTGAAATTTATATTGAAATTTATATTGAAATTTATAAATATATTTCGAAGATACACATCATCATCAGTATGTCTTTCTTTCTTTCTTTCTTTCTTTTTTACCATGTTGTTGTTGGAGCATAGAATCAGTAGAAATCCGCCTGTTGTTTTTACGGTAGTCTTTTTTAATGTTGGAACGGTGCGTTGGTCATGCGGAATTCATGTTAGGGTTTGTGTTCCTTGATAGAAGCACTGGTTGAATAAAATAAATACATATTTATTTGTAAATTTCAAACAAAATAAATATTTCTTTATTTTGTAATAATGCATTGTTTTGACTTCAAACGTATCTAATACGTACTTATATATAATACATGCCCAACGTACCGTTCCGACATTTGAAAAGACTACTGTAAAAGCAACAAACGACTTCTATTGATTTTATGCTTCAGCAACAACAACAACAACAACAACATGACAAAAAAAGATATACTGATAGTGAACTGTATCTTCGAAATATATTTATAAATTTCAATATAAATTTCAATATAAATTTCAATATAAATTTCAAACAAAATAAATATCTGATTATTATAGACCCTAACCAAGACAAATTAGAGACTACTACTACTCATTTGCTACACTGGCATGAGTGGCATCATTAGTATTGAAAGCAGTAGCAAAACTACATTTATCTAACCAATCTACATACCAACCAATGGTCAGTTTTGCAGTCAGAAACAACACTTGATTGCTCAAGTGTGGAAGCAGAAATCGACACTAAAATTAAACACATGGTAAATGAGGGTATCATTGAAAACTACAGCAACCCCAAAATGGTCCAATATTCGCCATATGCAAGAAAAATGGATTGATCCACATCGTTGCTTACTTTAAAAGAACACTCAACAAGGTCTTAATTGATCTTAACCCTTACCCAATGCCAAGGATCAACGACTTGTTCAACAAATTAACAAAGGCAATGTATACTTGCTTCTCTTGATCTATGTAGTCACTATAGGCAAATCAATATCAATAAGCAAGATCGATACAAAGCAGCATTCACATGGAAGGATCAATGCTATCAATACACACATCTGGCCTTCAGCCTGCTAGACAAAATTTCTCCCATTGCATAGCAGAAGCTCTTGCCATGGTCATGTCCCATGATATGATGTCGTCCAATATCAATGATCAACTTGGTCCATGCTGAGAGATTTAAAGAGTACATACTCTTCCTTGAACAACTTTTTACTGCTGTCTGAAAATTCTGACTCAAGTTGAACTCAGAAAGATGCAAAATTCTTCGGACACAGTGAAAGAATAATTGATTAAGGCTGATGCGTTTGTGCCATCAGAGAAAGAAAGTCTCCAACATCAGAAAAGGAATTACAAAGCTTTATTGGTCGGTTAATGTGAATCAGACAGTTCCTCAAGAAACATCTGTATGAACAAATTAAGACAAATATGTTCTTAAAACTCATGGTTCTCATACATGAATTCATGAACTTATAAACCATTTATCTGGACGGATAATGCCGACAGAGCCTTTAGAAAAATCAAGGAACGACTCTCCTCACCAACTGTCATTTCATTCCCGAACATCTCCAAACTCTTTGCACTCACCACCGACACCAGCAATGTCGCATGTGGAGCAATCTTAATGCAAGAAACCAACAACGGAAGAAAAATATCATAGCAGTCGCTTCCCATACATTCATCTTAGAATACATTGAAGGTGAATCTAATGTAATGGCTGACATGCTCAGCAAAAGCTGTGGACAAAAGAAAACTAAAACTCTGAATGACCTAACCCGGCTAGCCGAACATTTGAGCTAAGTGGTTCTGACCTCCGCATATACATCCTGTCTTGGTGCCCTAGCAAGTTTAATGACTGACAGCTCATCTGCAAGATGCACACACTATAAAACGCCCTCACCCCAAAAGCATTAGCAATGCATTCATCACTTATGAGCGAATCTGTAACCACCTTGGCATTACAAATAAACAACAGAAAATGAGGCCTTAGCAAAGTTTATCAGCACTCTCCATTCACCCAAATCAAGCAAACCACATATTAATCCCAATGGCCACCGAGCTCCACTTTTTAAAAAACATTTGCACCAATTTTTCTGGAATCAAGCCCTTCTAAAAAGAGACAGTAAACACTCTCCAAAATTGGTCGTACTGTACAAACTCTACACAAGATACCTCCACCAAGCACACAAGGCAAACTCTACCAAGCACACAAGGCAAACTCCACCAAGCACACAAGGCAAACTCCACCAAGCACACAAGGCAAATTCTACCAAGCATACAAGGCAAACTCTACCAAGCACACAAAGCAAACTCCACCAAGCACACAAGGCAAACTCTACCAAGCACACAAGGCAAACTCTACCAAGCACACAAGGCAAACTCCACCAAGCACACAAGGCAAACTCTACCAAGCACACAAGGCAAATCCCACCAAGCACACAGGGCAAACTCTACCAAGCACACAGGGCAAACTCTACCAAGCACACAAGGCAAATCCCACCAAACACACAGGGCAAACTCTACCAAGCACACAAGGCAAACTCCACCAAGCACACAAGGCAAACTCCACCAAGCACACAAGGTAAACTCCACCAAGCACACAAGGCAAACTCTACCAAGCACACAAAGCAAACTCCGCCAAGCACACAAGGCAAACTCTACCAAGCACACAAGGCAAACTCCACCAAGCACACAAGGCAAACTCCACCAAGCACACAAGGCAAACTCCACCAAGCACACAAGGCAAACTCCACTAAGCACACAAGGCAAACTCCACCAAGCACACAAGGCAAACTCTACCAAGCACACAAAGCAAACTCCACCAAGCACACAAGGCAAACTCTACCAAGCACACAAGGCAAACTCCACCAAGCACACAAGGCAAACTCTACCAAGCACACAAGGCAAACTCCACTAAGCACACAAGGCTAACTCCACCAAGCACACAAGGCAAACTCCACCAAGCACACAAGGCAAACTCTACCAAGCACACAAGGCAAACTCCACCAAGCACACAAGGCAAACTCTACCAAGCACACAAGGCAAACTCTACCAAGTACACAAGGCAAATCCCACCAAGCACACAGGGCAAACTCTACCAAGCACACAGGGCAAACTCTACCAAGCACACAAGGCAAACTCTACCAAGCACACAAAGCAAACTCCACCAAGCACACAAGGCAAACTCTACCAAGCACACAAGGACAACACCCGCTCAGGTGTAACCTGTATGTGAGAATTTCTTTTCAGCTTTCAGAAATTAAAAAATCATGACATCAAGGTCTATGTCAATTCTTGCGACACGTGCACAATGTGTAAAGGGAACTACGGTAGACGTATCCAGTGGCCCATTGGTCACTACAAATGAGAAAAGATGTCTAGAGCTTGTCTTTATAGATTTTGTTACAATGCCTAATTCAAAAGGAAAATGAGACATCCTCACAATATTAGATAGTTTCAGTCAACATTTCACAGCCATACCACATGCAAGAGACTGTTCTACGACCCCCACATTGTACCAGTTATTCCTTCAACACAACAGCACACAAGCACACAAGGCAAACTTCATGACAGTTCTATAACCAGATGTCTGTCATTCAAGAACTTTACTGCCGTTGGTGACTGCAAAGCTCAGGAAACATCAAAAGATAAATATCAAAAGATAAACATCAAAAGATAAACATCAAGAGATAAATATCAAAAGATAAACATCAAAAGATAAACATCAAAAGATAAACATCAAAAGATAACAGCACACAATGAAAAACGTGCTATGTGAAGACAGAAACTGAATAGACAGATGTAATAAAAAAAATGTCATTTCATCACCAGTGTCTCACCACATTATGCGATTACCATTTCATCACCAGTGTCTCACCACATTATGCGATTACCAGTCGTCATCCCAACATTGGTCTACTTACACTTTATAGAAAGGTAATCAAGCGATAATCCAGGAGCATATGGTATGCAAATTAACGCCTTGCTAAGGCAGGTTTACCCCCATGTCAGCCTGACCAACAACGAGGCTCACTACGAACTTGAAAATAACACGTCACCTCATCTAGAAAGTTCCAATACAGTTGGGTAAGATGTTTTCTCCATCGAGTAGGAAACTTTACAATTACCAAAACAAACGATATGACGCAAAATGAAAATGACGATACAGTCTGGATTCACCTCACACATATCCGACTCCACGCTCACCATACTTATCTAACACAACCCTCCTACCTTCACCATGCAACAATCACCAACACCATTCTCCACAGCATCCTTCGAACTCACAAGATGACAAAACCAAGCAAGTCCCAGCAAGAATAACAAGAGGACAACTTCTCACACACTTTAAGGACTTTATTATGAACTAAATTAAACGACCTAATATTATGAACTAAATTAAACGACCTAATATTATGCACAAAAAACACAGACTGTAAATCTGATTGAGATCTGGAGAAGCCTTGCTATAAAACAAAATAACACATATCTCCCCTGCTTTACAGACAGAAACAACAATCATAAAAAATTAAAACTGGATGCTGACATGACAAAGGCCAACTTCCAAATGTCACCTTAGCAAGGCCTCTGCACACAAGTTCTGGTCGAAAACCAAAAATATTTTTTCTTTTCCAACCAACCAAAACGCTTCATGCCCAAATCTTCCCCAAGTCATTATAAAAATGCCTGCACAGAGGTCACACCATCTTAGTCCATGAAAGTCTATCTACATAAAAGCACTGTTAATTGACATGCTAACTAACCATTATGACAGATGACCCAACAATTCAGCAGCACCGACAACAGATAGGCACTACTCACATCTCAATACCAAACCAAGAATAAAAGTATATAAATTTAATCCTTCATTTGTATTTTTCTTGTCGCCATTCGCTTATTTATAACAAGTGCTTCAAATGAAGTTGAAATGGATGTTTTCGACATTGAATAACTCTTAGTTCCTCTCTTTTGTTGACGTCCCTATGCTTACAAACGTTCGTTGGGCACCTCCAAAAGTCACCACAGAATTACCCCCGCTATATGTAAAACGATGTAACTTTATTATAAATTAATATTATCAGTATAACTTTTGTACCATTGAAAAGAAGAAGGGCAAAATGAACTAGTAATAATTTAAAAAAATATTTTTCATCGTACGAAAATAATGAAATTGCGCGACGAAAATCTTGTTTACATAATTGACGCTTTAAAATAATGTTCCCATGTGGTAAGCATTGTGAATGTGTAAACATACCCGTGTTTAATAAATCTAGCAAAAATCCACTAATGGCCAGATTGTCATGAAATTTTCGATACTTATCCATTTTAGAATGAAATTACATATAAAATACAGTTTCTGTAAAATATACAAAGGGAAATATTTTTTTGGTGCGTGTCCCCACCCTCGCCATATTTATTTTTTTTCGAAATTTGAACAAAATATATTTAAATCTATCGAAATTTCTATTTATTATGAAACATAAGAGTTCAAATAAGTAAAAAATAGTTATTTTTTAAAAATTTAAATACCCGTATTGAACAAAAATTTACCTTGAAGTTGCAATTAAAAAAATTGATATAAATTTAATATTAGTTTTTTTAATAGCGTTTTTTTCTAATTAATATATAATATAATCAGTTGAATTGCAAAGAAAAAGAAACTGCCTAACAATTAATTTTTAAAAAATTAAAACGATTACAATTCCATTATTTCAAAATATTCTGTCACAACATTTATTTTTAATTAATTGTGTTTAAATTTTTTTTAAAATATTAATTTTTAATATAAACATGACTCTTGTCAGATATTTTATAGCCAAATTAAAACCGATTTTAAAATATTATTGCACAAATATTAAACATTTTATAGATGACTCTCATATTTGTTTTACCTTTTTACCGAACAAAAGTATGGATGTCGGTAGTTAACCAAATAAACACTTGTACATATTTAGTAAAACCATATTTGATATTTAATATATAAATGTTTATAATATTATTAATCATTAAACTGTGTAAATCTTAAAACCTAACAAAATTATAACAAAGATTAATTATTAATTGCAGTTTGAAGAAGATAAACAAAAATTTTAAAAAATCATTAAGTCGCTTCTACTGTTCCATAGTTTGTATAGTTAACACAGTCTCACGTCACGGAATCATGCGTTCTTTTTTTCACATTCGTTTGGCAATGCCTAGCGTTCGTTGTCATCACGTGAAAATATACATTTGAACAACAAAGAGAATGTTTTTACTCTTAATACCTTGTCTTCAACATGCACTTATTACGTTCTTATTAACGTAATCAATTTGTTTAATTCACAAGTAATTTTTATCGAAATGAGAACTTTTCCAGTTTGTAAAAGTTCGGATTTGCATAATTTTTAGGACAGACACAGAAGTATTACCAAAGGGCTAGCAGTGTCAGAAATCGCCATTAAAAATGCGTGATAAAAAACTTGAATAATTCGACCTCCTATTTCGAAGCTTATAACTACTTGAAAAATGTAATTCAAACTCTAATTTTTTTCAATTAAAGGAACAAAGACCAAATTTAAAAAGAATAACAGGTTTAATAGCAAATCATGCAATATTTGTTTTTTTTTTTTAAATCGGTTTGAGATTTAAAGAAAATCAACGAATTTTAACTTACTTCGAATATAAAAATATATATAAATTCCAAAAAAGCATTTACCTATAAAAATACTATTCAATGGGTACTTCCATTTTTCATTGTTAAGAATTATCCATACTTATATTTTATGTTCCATGTCCTTTTTAAATAAAATACTTTTTTTAAGCGAGTATAAAAAATACCGCGACATGAGATGTTTCACTACTGGAATAAAAGGAGACAAACGCTGCCTTTTCTTCCAGTTGAGAACTTTGGTGGCCTTTAAGCGCCAGAATTAATCTTCCGTTCTATTGCTGGCTGTAAACAAAAGTTAGTAAATATGGGCCACCGTAGGTGAAAAATAGTCACATTTTACTTATCAGTTTTAGCCTGTAAAAAAAAAAAAAACATGCGACAAATTTTTTTTTCTTTTCTCGAAGAAATACATGAGTTTTTCATTTAATATATTTTATTTCTTCTTTATGAAGTGAATTTTTATTTTTTAATTATTTAAAAGAAAACATTAAATGAAATAGAAAAAATTGTCGTAATTCTACAAAATTTTCTTAACAATATAACAAGATGATAAGGTTTCCCTTAAAAAAAAACAAAAAAAAAATCAACGTGGTTTTAAAAAAAAGGGTTTTAAACTTTGGACTTTACAGGTAAATTTGCAAATAACTGTCCTTTTTTTTGTTTAAAATTAGCTTATTTTATTTATTGACCTTTTATCTTCAATTTGTGATATATAAATTTGAGGTGAGAAAATTAATTATTTACATTTGAATAGGCATTTCAAGATGGGGGGGTGAATTAAAAAAAAAACATTTGTCTAGAATATTATATTCGGTTTATTGGAAAGAGCATAAAATTTCACATTGACCCTGAAAATATCGTAAAAATTGAACTATTAGAAAAATTTTGATAGATTTTTAAAGCGCGTAGGCACTTTGTAAACACGGTTTTCAAAAAAATAAAAAATAATATTTCTATTATTTTTTAAACAACTTTAATAGTTTATTTAGAAGTATATTCCACAAAGAAAATAAACAACCCACTTTAAAAGGAGAAATTACGAGTTTTGCATATTTTATTTGCAGTTTGGTGTTAGTGGTGTAAAACATTCCCAAAAAATTCTGACACACCTACCAAAGGGCAGTTGTTGAAATGAGCGTTGTTCAAAATCGAAAATGTCCAGTTTTATTTTCATAACAATTTCATATTCATTTATTTTTTTAGGATAAAAAATACGCATGATA
>NC_136507.1:5287386-5304886 GCF_053919585.1 Euprymna scolopes | reverse complement strand
AAAACATTTTATAGGTCACTATGAAATGATGGGGATCATTAGAGAAGAGCCAATAATAAAAGAAGAAAGGAAAAGATAGGGAAGATATAAGAGAAACTGGAGAAAGAAGGGGAGGAGATAGAAACAGTAAATAGAGAGACGGAAATACATATATAGATAAAACAATAAAAATAAAAGTAAAAATAAAATAATCTGAAAGTAAAAAGTGAGATTAGAAAAAAGTGTTCAAAAAAGTCCAGAAATAAAATAAAATAAAATAAAATAAAATAAAATGCTACAAATTTCAGCAAAGTCTTTAATTTGAGGTTCTAAGGTGAAGAATATGATAACTTTTTACAAATATATATACACAGACCTGACAGAAAAGAATAGGCACCCATAGAAACAGTTTATTTTAATAACCATATAATTTATAGAACAAAATCAAAAATAAATGGTCACAAACTAATACTTTGTTGGCATTCCCTTTGCTGTTTTTAATACTAGGAGCCTTCTAGGCATAACATTGATCAGTTGACGAATATCATTTTGAGGAATTTCTTGCCATGTGTGATGCGATAATGCTAAAAGTTTAGGCTTAGAAAATGACTTCCTTTTCTTTTTATGAAAGTTCCGGTCTAATATGTCCCAAAGGTTTTCAATTGGGTTCATATCTGGGGACTAACTTGGCCATGGAAGTTTATTAATCCCATTTTGGCTCAACCAAGGTTGTGTTACTTTAGCAGAGCGAAAAGGAGTTCCATCTTCCATAAATAGGGAGTTAAATTGAGAAACTTCGTAGGAGTTATTCATGCAATATTGTAACATATTTAGCAGAACTGATGGTTTCTTCGCACTCCACCAGGTCTGAATGATCATCACTCTAAATTGCACTTCATACCACAACCGAGGACCCCCATGTTTCAGTGTTGGCTGCGGTCGTTCAACTATTCTGCTTTTCTATTATGAACGTTTCTTTCCGTCATGCCCAGTTATTCTGGTTTTGTTTTTCCTCCATTTACATTTTGGGAGAATTGGCTTTCGTTATTTTCAAAGGTTTTGCATCGTCTTAATCTCGCTCCTTTTGTTGCTATTTTTTTTATTCTTCACTTCATCCCGTTTCTTGTTGAGCCTTTTCTCGCTGGTTGTATTTCTACTTTTCCAATCTCTTCTAGTTGTTTTCGTCTTGTTTATCGCTTTGGCTTCTTTCTTTAGTTTGTTGATCTTCTTCTTCTTCTTCTTCTTCTTCTTTTTTTCTTCTTCTAATAAAACCGACTGCCACAAGTTAAAAGGTGGTAAGGCTTACATTTTTGAAATTGACAAGTTTTCATAAGCATTACAATATTTTAATAATGGTCATGTACAGAAGATTTGCATGTTATTTCATCAAGCTTAGATCCAAATGATTCTGCTGCATGCAAAAGACATTCTTCAATGTGAATGTGGCAAGGTATTTAAAACAGGAAGACATTAAAAGACGGATTACAGATGTGGATGTTGAGTCCATTTCGACAGGTACATTGTGCTAGTGAATGCGAGGTCAAACAAGAAGGATGTACATGTGGTCGGGTACATCAGGTGAAGATGAAAACTGCAGAGGTTGAGGCAACTAAAAGAAAGGAAAATATCAGCTGGAAAATTTGATATAAAAAAGAATTAATTATTAAAAGTCTCAACGGGGAAACATTTGTAAACACCGTTAATACCTTAACCAAATCCTGGAGAAATATGATAGAATTTTCAAGAGGCCAAATGATTTAAAAAGTTGGCAGAATTAGTTCAAAAATACCATTGCCAACTTGTATAGTGAAATTTAAAACCATAATTCAAAGGAAAAGATGTTGAAGTTGTTCAGAAGTTTTGTTACATTGGAGCTCAGGGAGGAGCAAGTGCTGGTGTTATTGCAAGAATTAAGTGTGGATGGAATAATTACTAACCAGCAGTATGTTACCATTGTCATGTAAAGGAAAAATCTATCTGATAAGTGTACATAATGTGATGATCTTTGGAAGTGAAACCTAGCCCTGACGGTTGAGGACATGTGTTGCATGCAAAGAAATGATATAAGAATGATATGATGGATGTATAATAGGGAGATGTGTTCAGAATAGGAGACTTCGATGGCATGACCACATTGAAAGTGGATGGTGGTTGTTGGGTTAGTAGATAGAGAAAAATGATGTAGTAGGGTCAGTTCATAGGAAAACAGAACAGGAAGTGATAAGGATGGACTTGAGAGCAAGAAGGGTAATAAAAACTTCATCAGAGAGATGCTGCTGCTGTTGCTGCTGCTGTTGCTGCTGCTGATGATGATTTAACATGTTACTAGCATTCATTCAACTTCTTGTCTTTTGGCTCAGCTTCAAAGTATTCGGTAGAATTCAGAGGCAGCAGTAAATATTACTTGACAGAGACCACAACATGATAAACACTTCTCTCTGATTTCAAGGGAAAGCTTCCTTAGTTTTTTTGTTCAGACTTTTACAACATCTGAAAAAGAGACCAGACTTTAACTGTGGCTGAGAGGAATAAAGAATGTCTCCCTTCCTATTGACATAGGAATCTCTCCTTCAGAAATCATCTCATTCTGACACAGAATCACTGTGAATCCAGTAAATGGAAATGGGGCAATCAAAAGCTGATATGATCAGATGGGGCTACAAAATCAATTCGATGATGCAGCACTGCCTCGTCTGCTCTTTACTGTCCAACCAATGCTGCTTGAAAAATATTGCAGAATTCGATTCAAATTAGGGATTGCATAATTAAGAATTCAATGATATTACAAAGTATTGCATATGCTTCAATGGCATGCAAAGAAGAAGAAGAAGAAACTTTTTACAGGCTGTTTTGCTTGATTGGATCTGTTTTATTGACATTGCTTCTGCCAATTTATTTTAGAGTGAACTTGTTCCAGTTTTCATTCACATGATGATGATGTCTCCCAGTTCGACATTTTGGAACTCAGCCCAGAGTTTAGCAAGCAGATTTCAATAAAGCCTTATTTTATTGTTTGGCTTATTGTGATCCTAACCAATCGATATGTTTTCTCACTATACTCCTGGTCAAATGCTGTTCTTTTGTCAGGATGCTGATAGAGTTGTGCAAGAAAGTAATTCATTACTCGAAGCATGTAACTCTGGTAATGGCTAGTGGAGCTCTCTGTTAAAAAGGGTATAATGTTGCTTGCATAACCATGTTATGTGTTAAGCGCACCTTTGAAGTTGTTCAGCTTCTTGATCTATGTACATGCGGATTATGTTGGAGTTGTGCTCCCACCAATTGGAATATTCTCTCAATGAAAAAAAACAGTCGTTGAGGCATTTACTTCTACCAATCAGATTTTTGATAGATTGGGTGTGCCACTGGCTTAATCATAGTTTTTTTTCGGAATTATTGCTTTATGTTTTCATTTTCGTTTTTTATCTTAACCTCTAGAAATGTCTCAGCTGCATATACGGTATTTGAACATTTTTCTAATGTCAAAGTTCATATAACAGATTACAAGAATACAGGTGAAAGCTACAAGTTGTTTATCACTTTTTTGGAGAATGAAAGTTGGAAATTTATTTCCAATAAATATGCAAATTTGTGTTCATATACATATTTTTGTATTATTTCCATTTGTGTTTTGAACCCTTGTTTGTGCTTTTATTTTTATATAAAAATATGAGCAACATTTGATAGGAAATATATGCGTTTTCATAATACGCTTTATCTACATAGGAAATATATGCAGCCTATTAATGTATTCCATCTTGGGAGATTTTTATGCAAAATAAATTCTCTTTTTCTATTTCAAAACTATTTTAATTTATTGCAGACTTTTTGAGACAAATTTAATAATTTTTTATATTCTTTCATTTCAGAATTATTTAGTATTTCCGAACCAAGTATTCAACAGTAGTAAAATGCAATGGAGAGTTATTTCTGTATTGGTGGGTTTAGCAGCTGAAGATCAGAGGCAGCTGTAAGGCTCTAGAGTATTGTAATATATTGTAATAAAGTGACCAGTATCATGATTCATATAAGATTCAACAATTTTGAAATCTTAGCTGCAGCTAATCATTCCTTGAATATCTTGCAATACCAAAGATGAGCTGCTTCGCAAGGTCAAACTGGTGATCAAGACACTTTCAAAAGTATATGTTTCCGGTTCAGGTCACAGGTCGCAAAAGTGTAAAATTTCTCCTGAATTTGACATACGTTTTTTTGTATTTTATTTATTCGGTTTGCATCTTTTCTCGATTCTTTTAAAAATAATGTCTTTATATTATTGTGATTAACATGAATCGTTTTTACACGCGTCTGTCACTCAGTCATGTTTCAATTTGAAATCTCGTTAATAATAAAACTATTAGACAATATCTCATTTGTGCATGTGTGTGTGTGTTTGTCATCTATATGTAACTTTGATAATATACCTATTCAAAGGTTATAACAATAACAAACTATTTATTGTTTTCATTACTTCATAACAACTACTGTCTAATTTGAGGCGACTGACTATAGCAGTGAACGATGTAAGACCAGACTAGTAAAGTCACAGAGTTCCCATTAACACAGGCTAGTTCCCATCATAACATCAGGCCCTGAAGGGCTCCCAAACTGGGAGCGCTTCACTATCCCAGTCGTTCGGTTTGCTGATTACGACTCTTCTTTTTTTAGAATTCCTTTTTCTAAATCCAACCCCCTTTTCCCCACCTCTCCTTCAGAGAGTGGTTACAAACACCTTTCTTTCTTCCTCTTAGAGCTTATCTCTACCAAACCTCAACCCCCATTCTTCATCTCGCTCAACAGAGATTTTAAAAACAACCTTTCCGTTGTTAACAGATATATAACAGCAATAAGATAAGAACAATTATCATTTGTTTTTTTCTCGTTCTGACAAAAAAATTCCATAGATATTTCTGTTTAAACAACATCAAACCATCATCATCATCATCATTAGAATTCAGTCGTGCGAATTCCTCTGAATTTGTGTCGACTAGCAAGGTCACTCGGCATCGTCCGGTTCCCATCAGGTCACACAGGAAACGTACATGCGTATGGTATAATCAACCTTGGGACTGAAAGTTTCTCGCAATAGCAAGCACATAACAAGTGATATTCACGAATTTCTGTATGCTAAGTTAAACACACACACACACACACACACACAGTGCGTACATGCACTCTCTCATTGGCAAAACAGGTACACTAATATACAAACAGACATCTACATGCCATTTACACACATTGTAACACACAAACTAGCACGGTGCCAGCCGATATATAGTCAATTTCACCTAAAAAAAACAAAACACTTTCTTTCGCCTAGAACTTTTCTTGAACTCTAATCTAACGAAATCCTTTTCTTTGTCATAAAAAGCTGTTAATAAATACTAATGAATATTTGTGTATCAACATATTTTGAATTATTTTTTATTTGCAATTAATCAAATATTTATTGAGATGAAAAGTAAAATAAGGAAAACTAATACGATTTTTTAAAATCGTATTTAAAAAATAATTTGTAAATATTACTACATTCTGACTTATTTTTCTGAAACCCCTCGACCCAGACAACGTCGGGTGAACCACTAGTAACTTATATAATTATTGAGCGTGCAGATTGGATGGACGTGTCTTCATAATATCCGTCTTGTTTAGAGATAAAACTATTTAATCGATGTTTTCAGCCATATATTAAGGCTTCACAGCACCAATCCTCGTGAGAACTGTGAATCATGAAATGTCATGAAGACGATGTCAGGGCGGAAGAATGGGGAAAAAGACCCCCCCCCCAAAAAAAAAAGCTGCAACAGCAGCAACAACAACAAAAACGACGAAATAAAATGCTTCTTTTGGGCGCGTTTCATTCACGGTATAAATGTCATTGTAAAAAGAAATCCTTTTACAAAATCAACATGTGTCTGTGAGTGTGAGATAGTTGTTGGGTTTAAAATAAGTCATTCTCTTATTCTAATTGCTTTGTCAGCCTCTAAACCTTTGACCACTCAATTCTTCATGCCTTTATGACTAGTGCACATTGCGCAATTCTCAACCTCACACTCCCCCCTCTCTCTCTCTCTCTCTCTCTCTCTCTCTCTCTCTCTCTCTTTAACCTATCTTTGCGTTTCTATCTTTAGCACTAGTTCTGTCTGTACCCATCTCGCTTTATGTCTCTCCCTCCCTACCACTTTATCTGTTGGGTTTCCTTTTTATTTATTATTCTTGCTCAAACTCTCCTTTTCATGTATTTCTTACTTTCATTCTTTCTTCTCTATTGTTTGTCATTTCTCTTTCTTTCTTTCTTTCTTTCCTGCTCTCTCTCTCTCTCTCTCTCTCTCTCTCTCTCTCTCTCTCTCTCTCTCTCTCTAACGCCTGTCTAACAATCTTGCTTTCTTTTTTTTTTTTTTTGGTCTCTATCTTACGCACTCTCTTTCTCTTATTTCTACTATTCCTCGTTTTATTCGTTTCTCTTTCTTGCTTTATTACTTTCCGTCCGTCTCACTCTATTACACCGTTGTCTCACTCCGCCCACCCCCCACCTAAATTGTTCCTATTTACAATGCCTCCACACGGGACAGAGTTAGACACCAGGGCCGTTTTTTAACGTGGAGAAAGGAACAAAAATAAAAATTGTCTCAATCGTAAAGGATTTCTCCTCCACTGACAGAGAACAAGAAATTGAAGTGCAGCATCTGAAGAAACGATACTACACTTTGATCTTGTCCCAAAGGCCAACCTAAATTGTTTCTTTCTCTCATTTCTGCATAAATCCTTAAGTCCACGAGCTAAACTGTCTCCGTGTTCCGCTTTTGTGTATAATTGACGATTTATACGGCTTGTACCCTCCCCAATGTTATGCTTATATATATATATATATATATATATATATATATATATATATATATATATATATATATATATATGTATGTATGTATGTATGTATGTATGTGTGTGTGTGTATATATATATGTATATATATATATGTATACACATATATATATATGTACATACATATATATACATACATATATACATACATACATATATATATATATATATATGATGATTGTAACGTCTTGTCAGACGAGTGCCACTCCCTCAGACATGAGCCCAGAAATGACTTTGTTTTTTTTTTGTTTTTGTTTTTAGTCCTACCGGTGAATGCACACGCTCAAGCAGGTATGACACCGAAGACGGTCATTGAGATCAATTATTACATGCTTCCAGCATTTCAAGCCTCCACACGTCACAACTTTTCCATCGCCACAGGACCATTTTTATAGACAAATGCCTGGGGGAGTATCTATACACAGATTATGTTACAGCTAAATCTCTCTCTCTCGGTTCAAAATGTTGAGATCCAGCAACAAGCAAGATAGCCAGCAACAAGTTAAATTGCAGACCAGCTTAATGCGGGTACTGGTCTCCCGCTTTATGTTTTTTTTTTAAATCAGAGATTTGCTTCTCCTATAAAGGTTGCCTTCACCACGGCTTACGGGAGAGGCTCCATGTTTTGACAAGCTTCTGGGCTTGGCCTTTACTCCTGATCTGAAATGGAACACGTACATCAGGTCTGTTGCCAAGGTCGCTGGAAAAATGGTGGGATCCTTCTCCCGCTGTAGTAGATATCTCACTACTGATGCAATTCTCTATCTGTATAAAAGCCAAGTACGTCCAAGGATGGAGTACTGCTGCCATATATGGACAGGAGCTGCTAAAAACAGCCTATCCTGCCTTGACAGAGTACAAAAATAGACTTCGTAGCTTAGTGGGGATGTCCTTTTCTCTTCCCTGCAACCTCTCTCCCACAGAAGGGACGTTGCGAGCCTGTCGTTGTTTTATCGTTATTTCCATGGGAAGTGCTCGTCCGAGCTCCAATCTCTGACCCCCCCTCGCCAAATTTTCACGAAAAACACCCGTCTAGTTGAAACCACTGTCAGTAATTTTCCCCACTCTTTATCCGTGCCTAAATCAAAACGTAGATTCCATAAACAAGGCTTCTTTCTTAGAAGTGCACGCCTGTGGAACTCTCTTCCGTCTGCCTGTTTCCCACCTGACTACAACTTGGATGTTTTCAAGTCCAACATAAACAAGTTCCTGATGAACCGCCCCCTTAAGTAAAGCACTTTATCAGATCTCCATTACTAGCGATTACTACGGTACAATGATTACTGTACACGCAATAACCCTTATCCCGAGTGGCTGCCGGACCTTGATAAGTGGTGACTTCCTGTAAAAAAAAAAAAAAAAATCACATATCTCTAAAACGATCACTCGGTGAAATCTACATAGCTTGTCAAAGTCGGGGAGCTGAATCAGTTATTAGGTTTTTCTCCCTCTCTGTTTTAATAAAATTTAGGTGGTCAAAGTTTAAGTTAAATACCTGCTAAGTTTCTCACAATCGCCCATTTGTATTTTTTATAATGCCTGTAGGCCTTCCTCTTTTTCTGCCTTCATTTCATAATTCTTGCTTTTTTTCTTTATCCCTCTACTTATGTTTCTTTCATTTTTGCCCTCAATCATATCTTGTATCTTTCGTTCTTAATGTCCTGTTATCACGTGTTCTTTTTGCTTTCCTTTTACCCAATTTCTGTTCCTAACTCTCTCTCTCTCTCTCTCTCTCTCTCTCTCTCTCTCTCTCTCTTTTGTTGCGACTTTCCTCCAATGTTTTTATTCCCCTCTTCTCTCTCTCTCTCTCTCTCTCTCTCTCTTTCTCTATGTTTGCTTGTCTCTCGGCTGTTCTCTCTCTTTCTTCTCTTTTCGTAGTGTTTCTTTCTTTCTCACCCTCTCTCTATCTATTTACGTTTTTTTTTGCTTACTGTCTTGCTCTTTCTTTTGTTCTTTCTTTGGATTCCTACCCAGCCCCCATGCATATCTGTTTGTCTCTCTCCCTCTCTTTGTATTTTCTGTGCATCGCTAACTCTTACTTTATCTGTCTGTCCTCCTCACCCACCTATTATTGGACATTTCGTTTCTTGTTTCGTTTCTTCCCTACAATCTCCTATGTCATGAGATAAGCAGAAGAAAGAAGACAAACAAAAAATTGATCTCTTTTTAGTTTGTTATTTTTTCATGCTATGTGCAGAGAGAGAGAGAGAGAGAGAGAGAGAAAGAGAGAGGGGGGGGAGAAAGAGGTAGAGAGGGATGGGAGAAAGAGAGAGAAAAAAAGAGTCATTGACTGTTCACTTACAATACACCTGTGTATACGCGTATATCTAAACGTGATTTGCGCAAAGTTAGCAAACTAATGTTAATTCAAAGTCTGGGTCACATTAAACAAAACTGCGGAAACCGGTATTTTTTATTTTTTTATTTTTATTGGTAATTGTGTGATTCGAATATTTTCTTCGTCATGGCTTACTTCTACAATTGACCTCACTCATTTTTAAATAACGCCGTTAAAAAGCTTCACGTTTGGAGTCATTTATTCATACTGCATCGTTCTCGTTACGCAAAAAAAACGTGCATTCACTGTATGAATAAAGCTATCATTAGGATGAGCCGTCATTTTCTGGCTTTTCTCTGTCGGATTGAGGTATCGTTCTATGCTGTTCTAGGAAAGCCACCGGGCTTTACCTTCACGAGAAGAGGTTGGTTTATTACTAATTGTCTGAGGGGTCTCTACCGAGAAATGCTGGTGGCGCCGCCCCGACATTTTTTTTAGACCAGAGTGCTCAACTTCTTGGATACTTTCTCTTCAACTGTCACTTTCCGACCTTATGTCATATTTTCCTAGTGTGAGTGAAATCAAAGAAAATGGTCTTTTGGCCAAGAGCAAAGTGTAGTGCCTGTTCTGGTGCTACACTTAATAATTTCTGTTCTTGGATTATTGAAATAGAAATCCTTGTAGATTGAGGCGTTTTTTTTTTTCATTTTGCCCCCCCCCCTCCTGACTAATCTTGGGGGAAGAAAGTGCGCATTTCTCGAGTTTCGATGGATAAAATAAATTAACTTCATGTTATAATGTTTAAGATAAGAAACATCTTTAAGCAGGTTGGAAGGCACCGACCAAAAGAAGTATTGTGGTGAATTCGTCCGGCAATAATCGCAGTTTTAATCGCCATCTCTTCCTCGCTGCACGCACTATGCCCAATTCTGCGGACACGACGTTGCGGCAGGTCTACACTTCCATTTCACAAATAGAAGAAAAGCCTGTCACTGACGCGCAGTCGTTTCCTTCCTCGTCCAGAAAGGACTAGACTAAGAAATTGCTGGGCATCAGGTTCTACCATTCTTTTGTCCATCAGTGAGATCCTGTGGCTTGAACTAGTCCTATTTTGTTGTTGAGTTTAGACACTGTATGTGGGCGCATCATCACCCTCGTGTGGGTTGCTTCTTCAACTCTGTCGTGCCAGACGTTCAAAGACCCAATAGATAGTGAGACGAAATGAAGCTAATGGAAGTCAGAAGAGCCTACTAATCGATAATCAGAAGCGAGTGCAGCAGAGGTGGAAGACCAATCAAACCATCTTGTAGTTTGTTCCTCCTGAAGTTTCTTTTAAGACAACTGCCGTTCGATTATCACATCTGGTAAAGCAAACGGAAAAAAAGGAGATTATCTTGGATCATTATTTTATTTTATTTTATAATTTAGAGCTGGGATCAGTTTCGCGTATTAATTTAAAATGATATTCACGATCGAGTTCGTGGAGGTTTTTAGGGCAGTTAACTAAAAGTTTTTTTCCACTGACCCAACGCCCAAATGGATACCAGTTAGCGTTAGGTTAAGGATAGGTTTAGGATCAAGTTAGATGACCATAACGAATGTTTTAAAAATTAATTTAACTGGAGAAAGAATGTCTTTTTAGCGTTCACAAAATCGAGCTTTGTGAAAAATGCTTTTTTTTTTTTTCAGGAATTTAATCGCTGCTGCTTTGTCTCTCACGGTTATTCAATGCTAACACGATTAAAATAAATGAATAAATATGAATAAAAATAATATCTGCTCTGAAAGAGTTTAAAATATCTATGTCGATTGTTTTAACGCTTCCAGAAAGAATTTAAAATATCCGGTACAAATGAGTATTTGTACCGGATTTATATTTTAAACTCTTTCTGGAAGGGTTAAAACAATCGGGTACAAAATGGAGAGTAGCCGAAACGAAATAGTTCGGGTCGAGGAAGTTCAAAAGCCGTGGTTGTTCCTACACCCTCCCTATCCGCCCACGTATTTGCCATCAGCACAAAATAAGGTGATTAGCATTGCTCTCGTTCCTTACAGGCGTTTTTCATATACATTATCATAATCATTTACACTTTAAAAGAAGGACGAGAGAGAAAAAAGAAAGTAGGAGGAAAGGAGAAAAAGTGGATTCAAGTTAAAAAGAATAAATAAAATAAAATGAAACTCGCACCTTACCCCTCCCCTCTCTCTCTCTCTCTCTCTCTCTCTCTCTCTCTCTCTCTCTCTCTCTCTCGTTTGCTGTCAGCCCCCTCTGCGTCTTTCTTTTTACTCTGTCTCAATCAATGAAAAAAAAAAAAAAAAAAAAGAAAGTAATTAATGGAGAAAAAAGTAAAAACTCACTCAGTATCAGCAGCCGCCGCTTTAAAAACCTATAATCAAATGTCATAGAACGAAATATATTTACATGGTTAATCAACTACGACCCACCACCATAAAAGCATAAACTCACACAAGCAACATATTCACCTGTTGCTAGAGAATGTCACTATGAAGACACACAAAAGTCAAAACGTCCTCGTCGTCCGTTAGGGAACGATGTTTTTCGAATGGGATGCAGTTTTTAGCTTTTGTGACTCGAGTTCGAGCCCACTTCACGCGTAGTGAATTAATTTTGACGATAATTGTTATCATTAATTTCGCTCAATTTTAATTTTAGAGAAAAATAATTTGGGTAAAGCGATCAGACAATTATATTTTGTACTTCTGCAGAATACGGACCGTGTTAAAATAATAACGTTACTAGAAACCTATTCTTAACATAGGACGAGAGACTTTTTTTTTTCTTTTTAACTATTCTGCATTTCACCTAACAATTAAATACCCAAACTTAGGAAAGGAATTTAACTCAATTCAAAAAATTTAATTTAAAAAAATAAATAAAAATAGCATGGTTCGTATTCTGCATGAAGTATTTTACTTTTGAATGGGAGAAAGGGTCAAAATATCGATTTTTCCATTTCGTTCGTTGAAACGAAAGATGGATTCATAAAAATTGTTTTAATTCGATAACTCATTTTAAAATTATAAAAAAAACATATTTTAATTTGCGCTAAACGTGAATAATTGGATATTCTTTTGACTTCAAAACTTCAAGCAGGGAAACGATCATTTTAAAGCGATGTTAAACTTGGAACTTGATGGAATGCCTGTTAAAATGGAAACGTGGTGCCGTCGTCGACACAGGACAACTTGGATGAATAATGAAAATCTGGTGAGTTTTGTTTTTTCACTTTAATTTAAAATATTCTTTTTTGTTCTTTTTTTTGGTGCTAAGATCGAGTCGACAGATCGATTTTTTTTAACATGGCGTTTTAAGTAAAAAACAAAACAAAAACAAAAAAAAACAATATTACGTACTTTACTGTCATGTCGAAAATAGTAACATACCAAAAAATTACGAAAATTCATCGAGTAGAAAGTTATAGTTAAAAGTAATTCTTACGTGAAATTGGGAAAAATTTTATTTTTCTAAGATGTTATAGTAGACAAAGATTTTTCACACAGGGGACATAACTCGGAACGCAAATTTTAGATTACATTTTAATTGCGACCAACATCTTAGCCTTATATTGATAACATAATAGTAGTTGTTACTCGATGAACTGTTGCAATTTTTTAACATATTACTATTTTCAGCGTGACAATTAAATACGTAATATCGTTTTTGGTTAAAACGACGGTACTTGTTTAGTTTAATCAAGACATAAAAAATGAATATATATATATATATATATATATATATATATATATATATATATATATATATATATATATATATATATATATTTGTACGTACCCGTTATGGAATTAAATTCCCATAAATATTTTTTCACTTAATTTGATCAAGTAGTTTTTTTTTTGTTTTTTTTACAAAGGAAGATCAAATTTTAATGTGATTGATTATCTCGGCATCTTGCTTATTTCGCAAACGAGGAGGGGAGTCGCCCAGCTCCTATGACTTTGCCCCCCCCCCATGACGGCAGAGTCACTTCCGAATCTCCGCGACTATTGATCAGAATTTAACAAAGACTTGTTGGAAAGGTAATGACCAGAATTAGTGGGCTATATGACATTTGCCTTTAAGGTCGCACATCAAAGGGATCATCCATAATCCAGAGCCCATTTTTGGCACTTTTTTACAGTTATAAAATGTTTCAAACATAGTCATTTGTTTTCCTAGTTTTACATATGAATTAAAAAATATCTAATATTTTCCCCAAACCTCTGGCCTTGATGGAGGGGAGATGAAAACTTGCTGCTATGGTTTCAAATGATTAGAAATAGCAAGGGGAGACTTGATTCCAAATATTTCTCATATGTTATATATTCTCTCTTTGGTTTTCATACATAAATTAAATTTAACAGTGTATAACGAATATTTGATACTGGAGATATTAATAATCATGCCCTATTTCCAAAATGGGGGGGTATAACGTATGAGAAATATTAAGAATGAAGCATCTCCTTGCTGTTATTTTAGGTCATTTGAAACCATAGCAGCAAGTTTTAGTCTCCCTCCATCGAGGCCAGAGGTTTTGGGTATATATATATATATATATATATATATATATATATATATATATATATATATATATATCTAAGCCCCCCCCCCCAAAAAAAAAAACTGGTCCCAACTTTAATTAGGCCCTGTTTCTTAGTGTTTTGTCCGAATTAAATGAAACTTTGGTCATAACTAGTTTATTATATTCAAAACATCACATCAAAACACTAGGGTCTTTGGAATTGTTTTCTTTGTTGACTGTAAAATGCTCAGAAAAACAATTGAATGTCCTCTGTTTTATTTTTGGTCAGGGTGTCCACAAAGTCTAGCTACATTATGTAGCCAGACTTTGCGGAAGCATCCTGTAGATTATGTAGCCAGATTTTGTGGGCACCCTGTTAGATTATGTAGCCAGATTTTGTGGGCACCCTATATATATATATATATATATATATATATATATATATATATATATATATATATATATAGGGTGCCCACAAAGTCTGGCTACATAATCTACAGGATGCTTCCACAAAGTGTATATATATATATATATATATATATATATATATATATATATATATATATATATATATATATACATACAGGGTGCCCACAAATCTCGCTACATAATCTACAGGATGCTTCCACAAGTCTGGCTACATAATGTAGCCAGACTTTGTGGACACCCTGTATATATATTGCTCTACAATAGTATTGAGGACATTTTTCAGGTTTTTACTAATTACCATTTAATTATTATATATATAATTTGTAGACGACCGGCGAACATCTGTGTGGTTTTTCAGTGTAGCGTAATATATTTAACCGAACTTTTTAATTGAAATTAAAAAAAAAACACTTTAAATTACATTACTGTACAAAAACAATAGACAGGCGCGCAGGTAGAAAAGTAACTTTTATTGGCTTTGGTGACAGTTAAATAACTTATTCATTGACTATTTGTTTTTTCTTTTTTCACTCCTTTATTTCTGCTGAATAGCCTGTACAATCGCCAAAAACATTTTTTCTGGCCAATAATGAATAAGTCAACACAGTGATATATTTATGTATTGACAGAATATTAAATCACAGTAATAATTAAAAGAAAACTTCCAAAAAGGTTTCTTTTAATTGTTTAGTCTTTCTGCTTTTCTCTCCAATTCGTACCGTGCTGAGTCTTTGAGTTGTTCATTATGAAAATTCTTAATTTTCAAAGTCTTTCTTTTAAATGCAACGTTAGAGATTTGCTCACCTTTAAAATTTATTTGTTCACTAGTGAGACTTTTAGCTACGAGGGTCGTTCCAAAAGTAAAGCGTCCTATTTATTTATTTATTTATTTTTAATTAAAAATGTTAAAGAGTTACATAGACGGAAGTGATATCATTAAAGCGAGCGACCGTTTGTGTCTATATAGTCACCATCATTCTCAAAGCACTTTTGCCAGGAATTCAATGACGCATTTGTGCTTCTGACCCATTTCCATGATAGCGGTTGCTTTTTTTAAGAGTTTCATACCGTCAATATCTGCAACAGAGAAATTAAACCTTTAGGTCATGAATGCATGTTAAGTCATAACTGTGAGAAATTTTGCAAAAATAAGCAGGCTCCTCATTGGTCGGTTTGACCGCCCACAATTTTGTTTGGACCTATCAGATTGATTGTTGTTATTAACTGCTGAATCGTATTTTGGCGCTATTTTTATGTTTTCAGGTCGCCTTAGTTTTCACAAAGACAACAGGTCAAATGGACGTAAGAAAGCTCACTCGAGGCATGTAACCTCAAAACCCCTTTGTCTAATTGAGACGTATTAGTTCCCTAACATGGGAGCGAAATGTTATTATCATTTGCAAACACCAATGCCCTTACCTTGGACAAAATATTGTATTCTTCGGACACTTGTGTTCTACGATTGATTGACTTTCCTCATTACTTGTATAATGTATCTCTGAGACGAAATTAAGGTCTACATTTTGACCTGCACTTTGTCCATCATTCGGACGGTTATTTACAGTGAACTCCATGATGATTACCGGATTTGTAGCATTCATCCTTGAAAGGCATCACTTAACTCATCGACTTGTTGCAACTATTCTTCGAACAGCGTAGAGTCTTGAATCCTGCAAACGTGAAGATAAACCATGAACTACTACCTTTACGGGTGTTACCAGCTTCGTTACGACAGAAAGCTTAAGATGGCACATCTTTTGCAATTTGGATCTTTTTACTTTAATAAAATTTACATTGAAGCTTAAAGGTGAGCCTGTTGTGATTTCTGTTTGCTTTCTTTCATTCTGCCAAGGGCAAAACCGAGGTGAGATAATATCTCACATAACATCCAATTTTGCAATCCCCTGTGATTCATTCGGATGGAATAAAAAAAAAATGTTGGTCATTACTTTTGAAAACCTCTTGTATTTTGCTCATTTTCATCAAAGTTAATTTTCTAATTTTCTTCTGCATAAAAAGATTTATTGACAAATTTGTTGTAATCAAGTTCTATTTAATAGATTTTTATCTGCACAAATTTTCTCATAGTTTCAGTTTCACCTGTTTTCGTAATTTTAATAAAGCTTTTTAAAATTTCATTTTTTTTAAACTTTGCAGCGTATACTTTTGTGTCTTATGTGACCAACATTTAAACACTTTTTTTATTTTATATGAACAATCTTTGTTCGAATGCAGTTGCCTGCAATCAAAATAGCTTTGAAGGCAAGTTATTTTTTTTTATTTGATCAAATTTAGTGAATAAATTATTTTTCTGTACTCAATATCTACTCACCTTTATTAATGTCTTTTTAATCTTGGCGAAGACTATTAAAATGTTGCCAGCCTTGTGCAATATATTGGCGTGTTAAATTCAGTTCATTCTCTATTTCATTAGGAACCCTGCTTCTGATTTAAGGAGTTTAGTTTTCGCCTTCTTTTCTTGTAAATAAGTTTGTTTTCACGATCAAAATAATAAACAAATTTTAGTCTTTAAAGTCCACGAAACGATGTGATGATTATTTACTTTTAATGCAAAAACAACACAACTTTTTTTAAATTCGTTTTTCTTTAATTTAATCTTCTATATATATAAAGAATGTGTATGTGTATTTGTATGTCTCACAAAAACTTTCGACACACGCGACAGATCCTCACGAAACTGGTATCATTTTCAAGCTCGATCCTTTGGACGACAAATATCGAAAAATTGGCCAAAAACATTCATTCCTTCACCCTCAGCTGGGTAGTTTTGTACGAGGAGGGATTGCTTTTCTGCCCACATTTTAGCAAGTCATCGTCACCGTTAGATTAACTACGCTTAATTTTAACATTTTTGACTTCCGGTTGAACAATGGAGACATCGGCTAAGACGTTACGTTTTTTTTTCTCCTTTGTGTTACGGGTACGAGCCTGCCTGCCTACTACCAGAGATATACACACACACACACACACACACACACACACACACACACACACATATATATATATATATATACATAGCTTTAAGTAAAAGAGAAAAGAGAAAGTTCAATTCCACAAAAGGAGACTTATCCGGATAATGCCAAGCTCAACAATAATTATTGGAGCTTATACAATAGAAAAACAAGAGAATGAAATGAAAACAAAACTATATATAGGTAGATATAGAATGGATCATTTATTGAATAATGGAATACAGGCAAAATTTGGGGGATAGGAGGGACTCTTTATGCCAGGGCATTTCGAAGCCTAACGCTTCTACTTAGAAGAGTAGAGACGGTGCTAGGTAGCATGGTGGGGATACGGCGTCTAGCATAAGGTTCATTAGGGATGAAAAGATTAATAGGAATTATAGAGTGTTGGGGGAAGCTTT